>NC_064627.1:908728270-909031300 GCF_023864275.1 Schistocerca cancellata | reverse complement strand
TCCTAGCCTCCTCACTCAAAGCTGATTCTTGAAACTTTGTAAGTAGGCTTTCACAGAATAGTTTGTGCCTATCTTCAACAGTCAGCCAGTCCATGTTTTCCAGCACTGTTGCGACACTCTGCCCTGTGATCATTTGTGTTGCTCTTCTAGTACACATTCCACATCCACTGTTAATCCTGTCTTGTAAGCGTCACACACACACACACACACACAAACATATACACATGCACACTTGAACAATATTCCAGAATGTATCACATGAGTGTTTTGCTAGCAATCCCATTTGTAGACTGCTTGCATTTTCCTAATAGGCTGTCAGTCAACTGAAGTCTGACACTTGCTTTAGTTACTCCTGAGCCTATGTGATTATTCCATTTCATATCCCCACAAATTGTTACATCCGGGGATTCGACTGAGCTGACTGATGCCAACTGTGAGTCATTGAGATTGTATTTTTTAGTAACTACAGAATTTTCGTGAATTTCTATACATGATTTTGAGTTTATTAAATGTTGGATTTGGAGTTCCCAAGCACAGTGCGTGATACTATGGCCTTTGCAGTCACTACATAACTTGAGTTTATTTGGTTCGAAGGCTATTCATGGGAAACTATCGTTTCCTTGGCGCAGCAGTGGTTTCAGTGATGCCCTGAAGTGAAGTCAGATCTGAACAGAGCTGAAACAAGAGTCTCCAATATTTTCTTTGTAACTTCGTCACACAACTCTTATATAGCTGCAGAAAACCACAGGTTCAGCACCAAGGGTGTGCCATGTATCGAGGGCAGGAGAGGAGAGGGGGTGGGTTGGGCTTCAGGGATGAATGCCAACACAGTTTTCATGCCAAATGATTCTAGGTTCACACTACTACTAACTAATAATCAGTGTTCATTAACATACTGTCTTTCTTGAAACTGATGCCGAACTGATATATTTTTATGTGTGACAGGCCAGGATTCGACTTTGGTTTGTGATGATCACTTTTCGTAATTGGGAGGGGGGGACGAGAAGTAGTACCCCCACACCCAGTTGGATACACAAAAGTAATGGGTCAGTGGGCACATGAGATAATCTTAACCACAACCTAGAGGCCACTCTGGGGCTCAGCCAATTGTGCTTGTTATGTTTTGCTCACATCAGCGTTTTCTTATCATCAAGGCCATTCCAAAGATTATGCCAGCATCACATCTGGCCATGTGTACCAAGGCCATTCTGGATATCCTAACATAAGCATCAGCACCTTTTTATCACTGAGGTCACTCCCCTCCCTCCCCAGATCCACACTCACCTTTCTACATTCCCAACCCATGCACCCCTACCACTGCATACCCACCCTCAGTGCCCCAGCTATCCAGCTCATCAACGACATCATGCTGTCAGACAGTTGCATGCAAAGCAGTTTTCCTGCTGCTTATTGTAGAGAAGCTGTGATCTGGTGAAGCATGCAACTGCGAAATCACGAGAATGGCTTAATATGTAAAACGCATAGCCCCAATGTAAACACCATAATGTCATTGTCTGTAAGTATGTGTAAGTCTCGAGTTCAATTGACAAGACGCTTGTGTTGCGTAAAGAGTAATTTGAGAAGTCGAATGGTTGTAAACACCCTTCAGAGAAAGGCACATACAGTTTTCTGCATCAAGAATCAAAAAGCATGATAGCAGAGGAGTGTATGACTGTAGACAGGAGATATTTTGTTCGACAAATAATGAAAATGCAACAGAATGGCAAGACGACTCATTACTTGACTGGAACCACCAACCTGTCGTGGTGCATGTGCTGGAATTTAAAACATCTATCCAGTCTCCTACCATACAAGAAGAGCCAGCAATCGCAGTAAGTATTCATCCATCTATAATTAACATTAATATGTTTGTATGACGTTATATTTAGGAGTTCATTATTATTACAGTGTTAGCAGAGCTCCTACGGGACCAATGCAGGTGTTGACAGCAGCAGCAGCAGCTGCAGCAGCAATCCACAATCAGATGGAATATTGTAAAAATGTGTTGCCATGTAAACAAATATATCCTAAGAATATTTTGTTTTGCACCCAACCCACCACATGCATGAAATTTATAAAGGGGGGGGGGGTGTTCACTGATAGCCATGCTTATGATGGTGTAACAATGACTTTAAGTGTACAACACAGAGGATGGCATGCTGTGTGAATGTGGCAGCTCTGACCATGAGGCATTTATCAGCCACGCAGAGTGATATTCAGTACTCAGTGTACATAGTCACAACAACCGCAGCTGCGACTGCAACACACAAACCACCTAGAATAATTTCCTAAATATTTTTAATATTTGTATTTTAACTACTTGTACCTAGACAAGGGTAACTGCAAATTTAGTATGAAAGATAATCATAACCTTGGTGAACTGGCAGTAGAGGTCGCAAATAGTAATATGTTTACTCTGATCGATAAAGAGTTTACCCAGTTGTGAGAGAATTGTCCAAGGTTAAGGATGATGAGATGTATATCAACACTCTCTGCTGTGAGGCACTGTAAATAATAACGGCAGTGGTGATGAAAAGGAATGTAGTCCAATAAAGAAACAAATATACTTAACTAATAATTCCTTTTCCTCGCGGGCGAAGTGAAGTCATTCCAGCAACAGCCATCCCTGACATGGAAATAATGGATTCAGTCAAACCTACTGTTTGGAACACCCGTGGCTGTAAGCATGCCAATGTCAGTATGAGTTCGAATTGGTAGTTCTGTCTGATGGTAGTATTTGAAAACCGTCTATATAATGACATCAACAATAATATTATTCATGGATGAGTGGCATTGACTATGCGACATGTCAAAGCAGATTTTAGCCTTCTTCCACGGAATGTTCACTGTCCATCAGTGACACTGGATGATCACACAATCTCTATAAGGGACTCCACTGGGACAGTTAAAATATTTAACGACAGTGAGTGCATACATCTACAGGAGCAGACTTCTAAAAATTTAATGAATACCAGTTACGCAATACAGCATGAATTAGAGGGTCGACTGAGGTGACAACATATGTCCACAGATTCTGATTGTGGAGTAATCTACACTCTCAGAAGGAATCATAGCTCAACGCTATAACGCTTGTTGTGTGTCAATGGAGGTGCAGATGTATGATTCAACTTTGAGAGATGTGGGCATAGAACTATGATCTTATTTAAGTTTGTTTGTATACTCAGCTACATGCTAGTGCTTAGGTATTAAAATAAAAGTTTAAGGGCCATGTGTGAGTTATCTATTTTCCTATAAAACTTCCTCCATCCTAATGTAAATGAACAGTTACCACCAAGACTGAGTAGATGAAACGACCTTGCCGTAAGGGTCTTGCAGGAAGCGACTGATCCTGCAATGATGACTCTGGAAGCTGTAGGAAGGGCAGTGGGTCGTTACTTTCTGGTAACATAAGTGCTTTAATTATCGAACCTTGTTTTTGTGGGAAGATTAATCATGCTTTAATACTGTTAACATATCCTGAGGGAGTCCTTTTGAGTATGGTTCAGCCAAAATAACGGCTATTGCAAGAGATTTTGTTCAGCATTGAAAGAGTAACATACCAGACGTTCAGCAAAAGCAGTGATACTCCACCACCTGAAAAAGTAAAGCCACACAACATATTCATATCTAATGCATCTTAATGGAAAATCAGGCTGAGATTCAGAGGTATTCCTACTTTGTCTGCTGTATACAAGTCAATATATTTTTATTTGAGCCAGACACACTCGAGGATCCTGAGGCAGTTGGTCTGGGATAATGCAAACCTTATTATCGCTTTCAAACAGGACAATCTGAATTTAAACATATTTACCAAGCATCAGTATACTGTAGACTACAGAGCAATTCACACATGTGTTGCACTGTCATTTGTAATGTGCAAAGCACATGCATCTATATGTCGACAAAAATCGAGGCATTTACGCTAAATTAAAGGAACTGGAATGTCTTATCGAGTCGGTGGCTGGAAATGGTGACGTGTTGGAGCACTTTAATGATAGAATCCAGCAATGTGGTCTATATGTCAATGAGAAAATTGAACAAGTCGACTCAGAACTAATGGACATGTGTGGATATATGAATGTGATAAGTGATAACTAAGCAGCTGACTCCCATCTTCATCATCAGTAGTCTCAGAGTATATATAAGTTGTACACTATCTCAGACACGACTTATTGTACAGCAGCACGTCGTCTACTAAGTTACTGAAGCGTGGAAGGCTATTCAGCAGAGATTATGATTGCTGAAATTAGGGCAGTTGCAATGAGATCAGTCGCTGACACAAACGTTTAACCAGTAGCTGAGAGTCTGAAAAGCCTATCACACACTATGGACAGAGGAAGGAAATAAGAGCAAGAAGAAGAGGAAGGAGATGAAGATGGTGTATAAGCTACCACTGATTTCATTAACTGATAGACAGAGCATATGGGGCCAGCAGGAAGAAGCCATATATCAGATATTGACCCAGTATGTTTAAATGAGAATGGAATACGAGTTGGCGATAAGTAATATGAAAGAATGTCTGGTTTAGTAGAGCAACGTCATTAAGTATTTCCCAAAAGAACTAAAATATTATACATGAACAGGAAGCATATGAAGAGCAGCACCTCAAAAGGACGAATGAAAGCGTCAAAGAGTGAAAAATACAAGAATACAATTAAACCAGGGTTAGTAGATGCACATAAGCAGGCAAAGGGGTCGAAGTTCAGCATAAAAGAATGGACACTCTACCTGTGGAGTATATATTTTAAGATGATCTTAATGAAATCATAGAACACTTATGACTACCTGCCTACTTGCAGCATCAGCTGCTGCAGGGAATACAGATCACATGAAGGAAATCATACCAATCATTTCAGGGCTTTGACAAAGATGCATCATTCAGTAATTATGGAGACAGTTGTCCTTTTGATCTCGACGGGCCAGCACCGAAAATATTGCTATGCAGACATTTTAATATGAGAGCTGGATGATTTATGGCAGCCTGATCTCATAGACATGTGAGAATAGTCACGATAGAATAAAGGTTTTAGGTATCCTAATGGTCATAGATACGTATTCCAAATTCACTTGAGCTCTACTGTGAAGGTAAAGCTGGAGAAGAGTGTTGCAGAGTTGTTTGGACAATTGCTGCAAACTGGAATGAATCAATGTCCTGACAATCTTCAAACCAACCACAGAGGCTAATTTTACAATAGGTATTTCAAAGCAGTAATGGAACGATACAGAATAAACAACTTCTCAACATTTCCTTATTTGAAAGCTGGTATTGTTGAATGGTTGAACAGGATGATCAAAACCCATGGGGATGCAATTTAATCTTAGAGGGTCATACAAATGGCTAGACATTCTACCACAATTCATTGACATGTATAATCAGACTACTTGTCGTGCACTTAAGACAAGACCTATTGATGTCCATGATAATGGGCTTCTAAATACAGTATACAGTGGTATTAAGATGGTGGATCCATGGGAGTAGAAGTTCAATGTACGTGATTTGGTTTGTATTTGGAAAAAACAAAATTGTGTTGGAAAAGTCCTACCTACTGACCTGGTCAACGGAGATATTGACAATTTCCAAAGTGCAACACACAAACCCAAGCACTTACTAAAGGACAGTGATGGTGAAAATTTAGCAAAGAGTTTTTACACGGAGGCATTACAGAAAAGATGTGAACTGGACTAGTTCCTTGTAGAGTGGGTTATAAGACATTAAGGGAGCATGACAATAGTCAAATGGCTGGGCTTCCCCATCAAAGCACAACAGTTGAGAGAACACTTATGATTCGTTGTGTAATATGACACACAAACCTCAAACCACGCAGTAGCAGGACATGAGTGCTAGGGACTGCATAACCAGAGGTGATGATTCTATTCTCAATATCCTACTAGTTGAACTTCATACTCCTGGATAGAACTTTTGTGGACCTGGTACGAAACTGTAAAAGCTCCTAGCTCGAGTGGATAAGGACGTTGATATAGTAGATGATGCGTAAAGGTGCACGGTATTGTGTAAACTGTAAATAAAGATCGTCACATTGCGGACCAAATATTAGCTGATAAAACTGGGCAGACACAAGAAAGAAGGACCCTGGTACAGGATAACGTATTGCTACACTCGTTGTTGATAAGGCAATGCATGCTAAATTGGTTGCTGGAATGATTGTCAGCCAAATTATGAATGTAGTTCATGGCACACTAAAGAATAAGATAAGACCTATGAGATGTTTAAAAATAACGTCCAATCAGCAGTGGCATCGTACCGTATTGGTGATAGAGTGGCGTATGAAGATGTGGTGTCATCGTAGAGACAGCATAGTTTACATCAAAGGTCATGACAAGATGTCCTGGTTTAAGAAAGTGCATTTATTCAGAATCTGAAGACACAAGTGTGTTCTGCATTCAAGCAGCTGAAGAAGAGACATGGACAACATGAGTTTATGAAAGCCTCAGAAAAAGTACAATTGCTATTGAATTGGTTTGCCAATAGATTGTTTCTTTTGTTTTTAAGTCTTTGTATTTATTTCTTCAGTTCCTATTTCCACCTCCTCGCTTAGAGGCTTGATGTAAGTATTTCAAATATGCTCTCTGTACTCCTCTTCAAGAACAGGAGAAATAATTTTGGAGACATCCTCAATACAATGATGGAAGCACCAGTGCTGATTGCTGCTTTTATCCAGGGGCATTTGCGGGCCTCTCCATGTGTAGTAAAATACCAGCCATTCAATATGTGAATTGACGTACACACATTGTGCAGAAAGTTAACTCTTTTTCCAACTTCCATGTTTGAACATGGTAAAGTCTTGACTGATAACGAGAAGAGGCTTATCGACTCCTCAGTTCTGAGGTTGCTCCAGCGGGCTTGGTACAGTCTTGGCAGGTGAGGAGAAGAACCTCACAGACCCAGCTGTTGTCAGGCTCTTCTATTCTTCACCGTAGGTGTCCACACTTAGTTTGCCACACTTGTCGGAAAAATGTATTTTTTTTACCAGAGTCACTTTCTGCATGAATGTGAGAATGAATGACATCTCCTAGCCACAGAAGGATCGCAGAAATATGCATGACAATATTGTTTTTGTCATGAGGATGAGTGACAGCTCCTGGACACAGCAGGAACGACTCGCGTCAGAAAAAAATCACCACAAAGTTATTTATGTGGAAGCGGTAGCTTGCCTGACGATTTCCGTCAGTACACATGTACCCACAGCTGTGTGATTGCACATCCTGCCCACCACATATATATAGGGTGGTCCATTGATAGTGACCGGGCCAAATCTCTCACGAAATAAGCATCAAACGAAAAAACTGCAAAGAACGAGACTCGTCTAGCTTGAAGGGGAAACCAGATGGCGCTAAGGGTTGGCCCGCTAGATGGCGCTGCCATAGGTCAAACGGATATCAATTGCATTTTTTTTAAATAGGAACCCCCATTTTTATTACATATTCGTGTAATACGTAAAGAAATATGAATGTTTTAGTTGGACCAATTTTTCGCTTTATTCATATGTAAAAAAAGAGAAAGAAAGAAACTGCGTAGAGTTTTCTTGTTTGGGAAAGCAAATAAAAGTGTCATTAATGAATATCTTAATAGTCAGCTTCAAGCATTCACCGCAGGACACAAAGATATTGAGCATCTTTGGTCGGAATTTAAAGATATTGTCCACCACATGCTAGAGAAGTATGTGCCTAGCAAAGATATAGGGGAGGGAAAGGATCCACCTTCCTACAACAAACATGTTAGGAAGTTGCTGAGAAAGGAGAGAATTTTGCACAGTCGTTTTAAATGTATTCACTGCCCCACTGACAAACAGAAATCATGCGAAATGAAAGCAGCTGTCAAAAGGTCAATGAGAGATTCTTTTAACGAATTTGAAAGCAATATTTTATCTGCAGTTTCTAAAAAAAACACCAGAAAATTTCGGTCGTACGTAAAATCTATGAACGCTACAAATAATTCAATACATTCTCTTGCTGACATTACAGTGTGTTAACTGTAAGACGGCAGAGCTGTGAGGGGAGTACGGGGAGAGGAGGAAGCAAGCATTGGCTGGCGAGGGGAGAGGAGCCGTTGGGAGGGGAGACAAGGCACGCCTACCAGTTGCAGTGCTGGCACTACAAATTGCGCGTCGTGCTTACACGAAAGCAGACGAAAGGCTTGGAAGTAAAACTCGCTTTAAATGTTGTTCGTAAACGAAACTGAAATCGTCATATACAGGGTGAGTCACCTAACATTACCGCTGGATAAATTTCGTAAACCACATCAAATACTGACGAATCGATTCCACAGACCGAACGTGAGGAGAGGGGCTAGTGTAATTGGTTAATACAAACCATAAAAAAATGCACGGAAGTATGTTTTTTAACACAAACCTACGTTTTTTAAATGGAACCCCGTTAGTTTTGTTAGCACATCTGAACATATAAACAAATACATAATCAGTGCCGTTTGTTGCATTGTAAAATGTTAATTACATCCGGAGATATTGTAACCTAATGTTGACGCTTGAGTACCACTCCTCCGCTGTTCGATCGTGTGTATCGGAGAGCACCGAATTACGTAGGGATCCAAAGCGAACGGTGATGGACCTTAGGTACAGAAGAGACTGGAACAGCACATTACGTCCACATGCTAACACCTTTTTATTGGTCTTTTTCACTGACGCACATGTACATTACCATGAGGGGTGAGGTACACGTACACACGTGGTTTCCGTTTTCAATTACGGAGTGGAATAGAGTGTGTCCCGACATGTCAGGCCAATAGATGTTCAATGTGGTGGCCATCATTTGCTGCACACAATTGCAATCTCTGGTGTAATGAATGTCGTACACGCCGCAGTACATCTGGTGTAATGTCGCCGCAGGCTGCCACAATACGTTGTTTCATATCCTCTGGGGTTGTAGGCACATCACGGTACACATTCTCCTTTAACGTACCACACAGAAAGAAGTCCAGAGGTGTAAGATCAGGAGAACGGGCTGGCCAATTTATGCGTCCTCCACGTCTTATGAAACGCCCGTCGAACATCCTGTCAAGGGTCAGCCTAGTGTTAATTGCGGAATGTGCAGGTGCACCATCATGCTGATACCACATACGTCGACGCGTTTCCAGTGGGACATTTTCGAGCAACGTTGGCAGATCATTCTATAGAAACGCGATGTATGTTGCAGCTGTTTGGGCCCCTGCAATGAAGTGAGGACCAATGAGGTGGTCGCCAATGATTCCGCACCATACATGTACAGTCCACTGTCGCTGTCGCTGTACCTGTCTGAGCCAGCAAGGATTGTCCACGGACCAGTAATGCATGTTCCGTAGATTCACTGCCCCGTGGTTTGTGAAACCCGCTTCATCGGTAAACAGGTAGAACTGCAACGCATTCTCTGTTAATGCCCATTGACGGTATTGCACTCGATGATTAAAGTCATCACCATGTAATTGCTGATGTAGCGACACATGAAACGGGTGAAAGATCAGTCATCACCATGTAATTGCTGAGGTAGCGACACATGAAACGGGTGAAAGCGGTGACGATGCAGTATGCACCATGGTCACAGTTCCTACAATACTACACTATCACAGACGTCTGGTAACTCGGTGTACTACAGTTGGTCTGCGTGCGGAGACGAATGCAGAATAACAATAGCAGCAAGCGCTACATGCGGACACTGCGACAGCTAGACCAAACCACAACAGTGCACTACAGCCACACTCGTAAACATGTCCCTGCAGATGCTGCTCGCCGACCGAGGCCCGTGTTTGTTACAACACGCAACTGAACGTCGGAGGTTTCAAGCGTCAACTTTAGGTTACAATATCTCCGGATGTAATGAACATTTTACAATGCAACAAACGGCACTGATTACGTATTTGTTTATATGTTCAGATGTGCTAACAAAACTAACGTGGTTCCATTTAAAAAAACGTAGGTTTGTGTTAAAAAACATACTTCCGTGCATTTTTGTATGGTTTGTATTAAACAATTACACTAGCCCCTCTCCTCACGTTCGGTCTGTGGAATCGGTTCGTCAGTATTTGATGTGGTTTACGAAATATATCCAGCGGTAACGTTAGGTTGAGAGGCACCCACATGCCTTGCTCATACTGTGGCATCAAGCAGTTAGGCCTGCAAGACGAGTGGTCTGCCAAGCGAGTGGATTCATTCTTATTTATCGAGTAACATGAACTCTCGTACTCACAATTAAGTTACAAATTATCCTCCTGTATGAATAATACGCAACGGAAACGCACATCTGACTATCAGTAATTTACAGAACTCTGACTGTTCACTACGCACTGGCAATACCACGTTTTCTTTCTTTTTTTTATTTAACGGCTTTTATCAACACGTGGCCATCGCACTGAATATGAGTGGCGCACACATTATAAATTCTGGATATCATGACAACATACAATTCGAAGGAAAAGGCCACCAATCTTTTTCTTTTCACTATCTTATTTATTCCGATAAATTCTATAACCTAAACACACAAATTCTATAACCTACAACAATAACACATGAGAAATTCCGCCCAGTGGGCATGGCTTTACATTGGTGAATCTCTGTCTTATGGTCTCGTAATTATTTAACGCTACAGTGCACTTTCTGGATAGGATGTTGGATCTTTTATTATTTCTCACACTTCGACTCTCACAATCATCATTCCTCCAGACCGAGCGGTACAAAAGGAACATGCATACCCACTACCTCTGAAACTACCTTGCTACTCTCCCATGCAAACCACACATACTTAAATTACATGACATACACCACACTACAACATGAAATACTACACAGGGAATAGTCACAACATTATCACTTTCAGCTTTCCCACTTCAATTAATATTTATTCCAGTTTCACACGACACTGACCCACTTCGTAATTCTACTTTCCTACTATGAACTCTGGAGATATATATGCACGTCTTCCTGTGCAATTCAAGCTAAGTGGCGTTGCTGGATAGACGGCTGACTCACCTTGTTTCTCTCTCAGAGTATTATAGTTTGAATCAAGCGTCACACGGAAACATATCTCGCAAAGTAATATTAACAACATATTCATCACACACACGAGTCCTCAACTGATACCATGGACGAGTACTTCTCTTTATCCTTTGTCTCATACACAGATTGAGACTCACACATTACTCACCACGTGGAAGTACTCGTCTCTAATTTCAAGTCCTGCACACACCATTTCTTAAATATTTCAACTTATGGTACACACGCTATTTCTTAAATATTTCGACTTATTGTACACACGCTAGTAATTCAGCTTAACTTAAGCACACAGAAGTATTTCAACTTGTTGCTACACGTGGTTTCATTGTGACCGTTGGTCACTTCCGAAGATTACTACAATCCCATTAATATTACCTTCCTGACATTTAATTCTCCCCACAAAAGTTCCTGAAATAGAGAAATTATTATTTCAAACTACTCTTAAATATTCCACATGCATACCATGTCTCCACTCTTTTGTCTTTACGGAGCACAACTAAGACAGAGTGCTGAAACATGGCCGTTCTTCAGGTTCTCTCGCACCTCTGTCGAAGTGGGGGAGTACTTTGCTACCGTATTGGTCAGCCACATTACAGGCGCTCAAAGCTCAGGTAAATTTCATCTCTTTGGCCCCACCAAAGGTGGACAAAGGATCGTCTCAAAGATGATCATATATTCACATTCACTATCTGCGGTTAGCAGACGACCATACATTCATTCATTTCACAGATCTCACCAAAATGGATGTAGGGATTTACTTTGTGGGAGTGCACATGTGATCAATTAAGTAAATAAATTGTCATTCTTTCCCACACTGGTATCCGACTTGGCTGTATTGATTGAAATTGAGTTATTTTACAAAAAAAAAAAGTGTTGTTCTGACAAAAATAATGAAGTATGTTGTACCTATTTTCAATGTCGGGCGGTACTGTACCCTTTAAAGGTGACTCACCCTGTATATATATATATATATATATATATATATATATATATATATATATATATATATATATATATATATGACAATGAAACTGTGGTGAGTTGTTCTCCGAACGCCCGAAAAGAGTAATGGACAATGTTTCAACAGTTAGGTCACTGTAGCATGCTTTGTCCTGTGTATGTAGCAGCTCTCACTGAAGATTTGTAAACGGGGTGAAGCAATTTTCTCTGCTCCCTTTCCCTTTCGCAGCATTCAATCACACGCAATACAATTTTGTGAGCATCGCTATGTAATACTGGTTTCCTTCTAACCGTAGGCCTACCGGTAGGGGTTGTTGGCGACTCCCGAGATTTTGACAATGTTTAGCACAACTGCACAATAAAAACACGCAGAACAGTACAGCGCAAAACAATAACGAAGCAGACGACAATGGCTACCTTGTACAACACAGTCAGTCAGGTACGTAATGTTGGCAGCAGTCGAAACTGCGTGGCTACCGAAGCCTCCCGACGTTTACCGACTTCTACCGATTCAGGACTAGGGAGAGGTCTGCCATCTAAAAGTTTACACACTGTACAGGTAATGTAACGGATGATGATAAACAGAAGGCCGGAATTCTAAATCTAGCTTTCAAAAACTCGTTTACCGTAGAGGACTGCAGCACCATTCTCGCTATCAATTATCGAACAAACGTAAGGATGGCTGACTTAGTGTTTAGTGTATCTGGGATTGTAAAACAGTTAAGATCGTTAGATGCCAGGAAGACATCTGGCCCAGACGGTATCCCCGTAAGATTATACGTTGACTATGCTACAAATATAGCACCATTCTTATCCATCATCTATCAGAGATAATTGGAACAGCGGAAAATTCCACGGGACTGGGAGAAGGTCCAGGTCATAGCAATCTATAAAAAGGGTAAAAATCGGATGCACATAATTACTGGCCAATTTCACTGACGTCGATTTGTTGTAGAGTCATGGAACATATTTTGTGTTCAGACATAATGACCTTTCTAGACTCTGAGAAGCTCATCTGCAGAAAACAGTACGGTTTTAGGAAGCAGAGGTCATGCGAGACACAGCTGGCCCTCTTTGAGCATGATATACAAGAGGCTCTAGATACCGATTCATAGGTTGATGCCACGGTCTATCCGATGACATATGCCGTTGGATAGGAAGTTTTCTAACAGACACAGAGCAGTATGTCGTCCTGAATGGGGTGACTTCAACAGAAACAAGCGTAACTTCAGGTGTGCCCCAGGGCAGCGTAATAGGTCCGCTGCTTCTTAAGATTTACGTTAACGAACTGGTTCATGGTATTGACAGCGGCGTTAGACTGTTTGCCGGTGATGCTGTAGTCTACAGGAAAGTAGTGTCACACGAAAGTTGTGAACAAATCAGTGAGGATTTGCAGAAAATAAATGTGTGGTGTAATGACTGGCAGTTATCTGTCAATATTAGTAAGTGTAACCTACTGCTTATAACAAGGCGAAAATCCCCATTGATGTACGAGTACAAAATAAATTCCAAGTCTTTGGAAGCGGTAGCATCCGTCAAGTATCTGGGAGTGACTATTCGAAATGATCTCAAATGGAATGATCAGATTACACAAGTAACGGGCAAGGCGAACGCTAGATAGCGGTTTATTGGTAGAATCCTGAAGCGATGCAGACCTTCAACAAAGGGAATTGCTTATAATACATTAGTTCGTCCAGTCTTATTGTTCGCCTGTATGGGACCCTTACCAGTTGAGTCTGATTCAGGAGATTGAGAAGGTCCAAAGAAGAGCGGTAAGATTCGT
The DNA here is from genome assembly GCF_023864275.1 of Schistocerca cancellata. Taxonomy (NCBI): domain Eukaryota; kingdom Metazoa; phylum Arthropoda; class Insecta; order Orthoptera; family Acrididae; genus Schistocerca; species Schistocerca cancellata. The sequence goes on along the minus strand of NC_064627.1, from coordinate 909,017,557 downwards.
GACTGGTACATTTAGCCATCGCGAGAGCCTTACAAATCTCACAGAAAGTTTGAAGTGGGACACACTTGCAGATAGACGACGCGCTAAACGGAAGGGGCTGCTCACTAAATTCCAAGATCCGATCTTCGCCGAGGATTTAGAGCATATATTATTGCCACCAACTTTCAAATCGCGCAATGATCACCATTCAAAGATAAGGGAAATTAGAGCTCGTACTGAGGCGTTCAGACAGTTGTTTTTCCCTCGCTCGATCCGCGAGTGGAACAGAGGGGGGGGGGGGGGGGGAGAGAATATGACTTTGGCGCGAATTGTGCCCTCCGCCACACATCGCTTGGTGGCTAGCGGAGTATATATGTACATGTAGATGCCATTTTCTGTGCAGTACTAAAGTGGTACCGTCGTGACCCTGCGGCCAAATAACAGTCGTCTCTTTTTGATGTCACAGATGGTCGGCCCTGCCCTGCTCTTCAGGATACTGTTTAAGTCTCTATAAATTGTCACCATATCCGAGAAACAATAGAACGATTCACATTAAGCCTTCGGGCCACATCAGTTTGCGACTGTCCTGCTTCTCTTCTTCTTATGGCCCTCCACTGCAGAGAGTCTGGTAGGCGTGTTCTTTTTGCTATACTGCACCGTCTGTGACTATATACACAGCGATTGTGGATGTGGGACTATCTGGCAAACACTACACCGTTTGATAGGTGTCCTGACGTCGTCACTAACTGGTCCATTTACCAGAATGTCATCTTTCATGCTGAACACGATTGTACGGACATCTGTTTACATTTTGTATGATTATACAATGCATTAGACCCAACACAGGGAAACAGCGGTTTGTTGCTTTAATTTTTGACACAAGTGTATTTTTCCCTCTACTTCACTAGTTTTTTTTTTCAAATTTCAGAATCTGTCGGTCTTAATCCACCATTCCTGATACTGTGAATCAGAGGGACAGTGTGTGGATATAACTCCACATGTTGATATGTTAGCCATACCATCTCAGACATCTACCAATAATGATGAAATCATCATCACCACCTCATCTGGGCCCATTTGGCCATCATCCCCAACCTAGAAGTAGCAGGACAGACCTATTATTGATTCAGCTATTGAATTCTCCCTCGTGATCATCATCTCGTCCAGGCCCATGTGGCAATTGTCCTACACCTAGCCGTAGCATGGCAGACCCATTGTTGATACAGCCATTGACATCTACATCATTGTCATGTATCGTCTGGACCTGTCTGGCTACCACCGCGAATATAGCATTAGCAGAATGGAACTGTTGTTGCTGCGGCTAATGACATGTATGTCATTGTCATCACCTCGTCCCCAGTCTAACAATAGAAGCCCACAGCCCGTTTTGTTCACCAACACCCGGTAAATCACACTGCCATATTAGACTACTCATTGGTTGCTGGGGCTTTTATCGATAGGATCTCGCAATCCTGCTTTCATAATGCCAACGTGGGGTATCGAGATCCAGCTACAGTTCTTTATGCATGCCAAGCAGCGTTGGAAAGGGAGATCCTTGAAATAATCAACACTCAGTGGCATCCTGCCATCAGTTTCAAAGCAGTTCTTTGTTGCAAGCTGAGGCACCTTCCTAAAGAAGACAGTAACTATACTGCAGAGAATAGTATCGTCAGACTTTGGGGGTAGGATGGCATGATATTGTGGGGCTAGTCAATTCCAGAGTGGTGTGGAACTTTTCCCGAGAACGTCATCCTGAGGTGTCTTTTCGATACGAATGGAAGAGGCTCTGATTAGGCGCCCAGATGTGCACTCCATCTTGATGTGTACTCACATGTTTGAGATCCAGTCAATGCGGGCTCCAATTTTCTCCCTCTTGCAGACGATATAGCCGTTAAACAGTCATATATTAATGTCCAGGCTCTAGATGAGAAGGATGAATGCTGCTTCGAATGGTCACTTCTGACTTGTGACATACATTACTCATAAAATGAAAGTACATGCAAGTACATACAAGACATCCAACGCCTTTGGACGTTATAAATTCGAAGGTATCTCATTCCCCATCACAATCCTATACCTGCAAAAATTCGAGAAGCAGAACCCTAATTATTCGGTTAATATTTGTAGTCTGTGTTTAGATGAGAAAAGATGGAAGCCAGGCGATGTGAAGCGTAAAGTAGCTGTCCCCTCTACTTTTTCAACGTAGCATGTCATTATCCTAAACACGTAGAATTACTGCTATTCTTTAAAGGTATGGAGCATCACTACTTCTGAAGCAAGAACACGCCTTGCCTACTTTCCACTCAATTGTCCAAACATCATGAGGCAAAAGCATCTGCCAGGAAGTTTCATATCAGCGCACACTCCGCTGCATAGTGAAAATCTCATTCTGGAAACATCCCCCATGCTGTGGCTGAGCCATGTCTCCGCTATACCCTTTCTTCCAGGAGTGCTAGTTCTGCATGGTTCCTAGGAGAGCTTCTGTGAAGTTTGGAATGTAGGAGTATGTGTGTGGAATAGGTTTGTCATGGTTGTGTATGTGTGTGTGTGTCAATGATTGCATATGATGTTTGCTTGCAAATTATATATTATTACGTGTACCATGTACACGTTTTTCCTTGCACACTTTGTATGTGGGGTTCTTCATTGCTGCTGCTAGCTGAAATACACTACAAATATGGTATACAAGACAATTCTGTGGTAGTTGATCAGTTGCCGATATGTAAATATTGTCAGTTTTGTCAATAAAAACTCACTATCCTCCTCTCTCAGTATAATGCAGGTTTGCTAGTCATATGTAGTGTATGGAATATTGTATATAAAAAATCGATAGTAGTTGGTCAGTTACTGTTACGCACATATTGTGTATAAAATCATTTTCCTCGTCTCTTAGCATGATGTACCTCTGCAATTATGATGTGTCTCTCCAATTATTTCTTTGAAAAATCTACTGTTACCGATAATAAACCAGAAGTTAATTTGCTAAATCTGTGTTATTATTTGATCCTCCCACCAATTAAAGTTATTGTAGAGCAATAGCAAATACACTGCAAGAAAAAGATTAGTACACCCTTTTAGAAGTTTCCAGTCTACTCAAGATTTATTGTTGCATCAGTGCATAAGGAGTAAATGAAATGATAACATTTACAGATCAATAACATGAGTGGTTCTGAGGTAGCAGGTATTGACTCATACTGAAACACACATATCGGTATGTGGTGCAGCCTCCACATTCAGCAATGCAGGGGCTGACTCTGGTATCCAGTTAATCATATGATAGTGGATAATGTCCTGGAGTATGTTTGCCACCCCTGCTCGACCTATTCATGTAGTTCTGTAAGACATGTTGGTTGACAAGTCGCATGAGTCACTTATCGTCCCTTCACATCCCACACATGCCTGACTGGAGACAAGAACGGAGATAGTGTTGGCCAGGGAAGTTGCTGCATATCTTGCAGAGTGTGTTCAGTTTTACAGGCAATGTGTGGGCGAGCATTATCCTCTTGGAACAACACATCACCTTCCTGTAGCAAGAATGGAAAAAGAATGGATCTAACATCATTCAGCATATACCGAGCAGTGGTTAGCATCCCTTCCAGAAACACCAAAGGTGAACAAGAGTTGAAGTTCGTCACATCCCAGACCATTAGACCTGGTTGGGATCAGTGTGTCTTGGATGAATGCCTCTACGAGACAGCACTCACCAGCTCTACATCGTACACGCCATCGACAATGACTTGCATGCAGGTAGAATCTGCTTTCATCTCTGAAGATCACAGTGCATCATTCCAGCTCCAAGGGACCGTCTGTTGGCACTCGTCGAGTCATGCACGTCGATGCTGTGGCGTGAGTGGAAGACAGGCTAGAGGTGTGCGTGGCCATAGTCACTCCTAATAACCGGTTTGCAACCGTTCGTGTTGACACATCTGGTCTCACAAGCTCTCTTATTCGTGTTGTGGTAGCTGTAAAATCTGCCACTGCTGCCCTTACAACACGACGATCCTGGCGGGCGTCTGTGCTGTCTTGATGTCTAGAACCTCATTTATTTATGTGAGAATGTTCACGTGACCATTGATACCACCACTGTTGCACAACAGACGCTGCTCGTCCAACTTGTGTGGCAGTTCTCCGAAAGGACCGTTCCATCATTCGTAAGGCCACAATTTGACCCCTTTAAAACTTGCTCATTTGGTTGTAGGAAGCACGAGTGCATCTTCATGGCATGGTTGCCTGCTTCCTTCACATGTTTGCACCACATTGAGCCTTCTGGTTATGAGCATTCCCTGTGAGCATTCTCTATTAAAGGGTAGGCACAGATGGTGCTGTCTTAGCTATACCACTTCGCCATCTGCTGACATGCGATGCTGATACTATTACCAGCACATCTCCTGTCTCCAGGTGGCATATGCTGTCACCAGATAAAACTGATGTCGTCTTTCCAGGCGTAATACTTTTTTATCTGGCAGTATAAAAACAATTTTTTAGAACTTTTTTATTTACACAAATATACACATACACACAATCACTTGATTTTACAATACTGTCAAAATAATTGTTTTCTATAGCCCCTAAATTCGGCCTGAATCATACACAAGCCTATAGGCGCAATCATGTATACATGGGTATTCCTTCAGTAAATTCAGACTACACTGATTTTGTAGTTACAGTTTCAACACTTACACACTTTGGTACAGAGGGAATATAGGCACTGATGCATTACTTCACTTGGTCTATATTTACACTATTGCTGCGCAAATACTTAACAAATTCATAGTATGTATGAGGGGGGAGGGGGTAGGAGTGGGGAGGGGGGTGACCTTGATGACAAAAAGGTTCTGACTATGATGTCAGGATTCCTGGAATGGCCTTAGTGCACATTGCCAGATGTGATGATGGTGGACTTCTGGGAAAGGCTTTGATGATAAATGTTTTTTGCTGTCAGCGAACTATAGCAAGCACAACTGCCTGACCACTGGAATGACCTGTATGTTGGGATCAAGCTTATTTCCTGTGCCCACTGACCCACTAACAGCCCATGTTCAACACTCTGACACACCAAACCTGGTGCTAACTCCCATTACACCATAAACTTCACTCCTGTATACCTCCTTAATATGTGTTGTGATTCCAGAAGCCCCCTTCCCAACAGTTACCATCATTTATTGCACAGTATAATCACATAACTGAAATACTTTTTGTATGTGGACAAAGGAGGTCCACTTCCTGAGATTACATTTAGTTTTGTGCAGTAGAGCTAATGTTACTGTAGGCTATGATGAACATGACCATGTCATACTGTAGGTGTGTTCATCTATACTTCATTTATGGACTTAAATTCATATGACAAAATGAAATATTAGCATTGAAAATAAGTTTTGTCTAACTCTATGATAGTCAACAATTAAATAATCCATCTCATTTTCGTGTCTGTTTAGATTTTTCAATTTCATAGTCAATTTAACATTTTTGGTACATGACTACAAATATTGTTAGTATTTGGATTTAACAGTATATGATGATGTTAATTTCAGACTGTGCAAAGAAAAATAATCATTTACAGATATGTAGATATAGCGGGATATATAAACATAAATATAAACTTAGCAAATGTGGATGAAATATGGTTACCTTTTACGTATCAAAATCGTGTATCTTTTAAAAACGTGTTGAGTGGATAATAATCAATCATTTGATATATAATAAGATTTGCGTATTTCCTGTCAAATTCAATTTTTGTGGCGCTACATATTCTCAGACTCACACAATCAGTTACATACAGGGTGGTCCATTGATAGTGACCGGTCCAAATATCTCACTACTACACGAATATATAATAAAAAATGGGGGTTCCTATTTAAAAAAACACAGTTGATATCCGTTTGTCCTATGGCAGCGCCATCTAGCGGGCCAATCATAGCGCCATCTGGTTTCCCCCTTCAAGCTAGACAAGTTTCGTTCTTTGTAGTTTTTTCGTTTGAAGCTTATTTCGTGAGATATTTGGCCCGGTCACGATCAATGGACCACTTTGCAAAATTGCTGTGGACCCTTAATGCTCATAATCTTAAAAAATGGTTCAAATGGCTCTGAGCACTATGGGACTCAACTGCTGTGGTCATCAGTCCCCTAGAACTTAGAACTACTTAAACCTAACTAACCTAAGGACATCACACACACCCATGCCCGAGACAGGATTCGAACCAGCGACCGTAGCAGCAGCGCGGCCCCGGACTGGAGCGCCTAGAACCGCACGACCACCGCGGCCGGCCATAATCTTACTATGGTACAGAAGTAAGTACAAAGTGAATGCTGTTGATAAAGCTGCAATATTTCAATGAAGATAGCTCTTGCAGTGTACAATACATCGTCACTGCTAGTGGACGTTTTTACCTATCAGTTTCTGTTATAGTCTTCAGTCCAAAGAGTGGTTTGTACGGCTTTCCCCAGGCCAGTTTAAGGTGACACGAGGTCCGTGGCACCAACCATCTGCAGGGTCTTCTATTCATTAATATGTATAGTTTGTTCATAAAGTTCTGAACGTGGGCTCCCTAGTTCTGGATCGTTTGAAGCTGGTAGAAGCCGGTCGACTTCGGGCCACGTTGCCAGCACTGGCAATCGAACAGTGCAGTAGTAGTGTCGAGCGTAGCTCTGGGGAGCTTAGTAACCAGTGAGCAGAACCAAACACATTTCTGCTGTTGCGCACTTGACATCACTGAGTAACCCTGGGGCACCCAAACTGGTAGTTGGTTGCTGTATGATTTCAAAATGCTCACAATCGTAGCACGAAAGGAACTGAAGTAATGCTTCCCCTTGCGATACAAGTTCACAAAATATTTTGATGTTGAAATGCTATAGGAAAGGCCCTGCGAATGTTGCAAGCGCTGGACTGTCTTACAATGTATTTATTGGCAATGGTTTCAATCACTGATCGTATCCACAGTGGAAAAATATTGTGAGAACTTCACGTGTTGTACATGCTATTTAACCAGAAAAGGTGCCATAGCTGACTTGCAAACACCAGAAAATATATAAGACAGCACAGTGTTTACCATGCATTTCTCCAAGTATGCCGATGCTGTTGGCAATCACCTGAAAAAATTTTTGAGCTAGACTGTGCTGTCGTCATTTCGAAGAAACTGACTGTGTGGGAGACTTGCGTCGGGAACTGCCAAATTCACGGAAACGAGTGCTTAAGGCTGATGCATTACCGTCGTCTTATTTGCCTTGTAGCAGCGCGAGTGACAGCACACCATGTGCAACAGAAGAAACTTAGATTACTACCAGAGGTCAACCGTCAGCAGTTCAAACATATGGCGAGTGATGGTACCCCTTTTGAAAATGGCAGCAAGGGACAGGAAAGCATAACAGGTGCACTGAGTTGAAGAGGCTATTCCGACAGCCACTGAGGGAACAGGATGCAAGCAGCTGCAGATTGTGGCGCACGTTGAAACAAATGATGCCTGTCGTATGGGCTCCGAGGTCATATTTGGATCATTCCAGTGACTGGCAGAGTAGATTAAGAAGACCAGCCTCGCACACCGAGTTTCAACGATGCTTACAATTTTCAGCAATGTCACCAAAAGTGATCGTGACCCTTTGGTTCTGAGTCGAGTGGAAGGACTGAACCAGAGACTTCGGAAGTTCTGTGACAAGCTAGGCTGCGAATTTCTGGATTTGAGCCATATGGTTCAAAACTGTAGGGTGCCCCTAAATGGGTCAGGTGTGCACTACACATCAGAGGCTGCTACCTAGATAGTTGATTTTGTGTGTGTGTGGGGGGGGGGGCGGATATTAGGCACAGAAAGTTGGTTGAAACCTGAAATTGGTTACAGTGACATTTTTGGGGAAAATTTAAGTGCATATCGAAAGGATAGACTGATGGGAAATGGAGGTGGAGTATTTGTCGCCATAGACAAGAAACTCGGATCCACTGGGATAGAAATTGAAGCTACATGTAGGATTGTTTGGGCAATACTCTGTATCAGGGGTTGGCATAAACTGATAACTGCATTCTTCTGTCGCCCACCAGACTCATCTCCTAATGTAACGGAGAACCTTAGAGAAACCCCAGTTCGCTTGTAAGTAAGTACCCAGTCATACTGTAATCATCGGTGGAGACTTCAATCATCCAACTATCAACTGAGAAAGTCACAGTTTTGTTAGTGGCAAGCATGATAAGACATCCTGTGAAACGTTACTAAAAGCCATCTTTGAAATCTACCTGGAAAAAAATACCACTTATGATGGAAACATATTGGATCTAATAACAACAAACAGACCTGACCTCTTTGAAGATGTCCACATCGAAACTGGTATCAGTGATCATGACGCAGTTGTGGCAACAATGATTACCAAAGTACAAAGGGCAACTAAAACAAGAAGAAAATATATATGTTCAGTAAACTAGATAAAAAATCAGTAGTGTTACATCTCAGTAAGGAACTTGAAACTTTCAGCACAGGGCAGGAGCATGTTGAGGAACTATGGTTTAAGTTTAAAGGAATAGTTGACCATACACTGGATGGAATGAACCAAGCAGAACAGTTCAAAATGGAAGGGACGCCCAGTGGTATACAGTGACTAAAGAAGCTTCTAAAGAAACAGAGATTACTGCATACTAGATGTAAAACAAAGCACAAGGCTATAGATAGTGAGTCAAATGATCTTTCGCAAAACTAAAATAAATTCTGCTCACATGTAAAGGCTGCTAGTGGCACCTTAGTTAGTGTCCAGTCCATAGCGAATAGAACAGAAACTGAAATGGTGGGTAGCAGAGCAAACGCATAAATGTGTAACTTTGTTTTCAAATGTTCATTTACAAAGGAAAACCCCAGAGAAATGTCACAATTGGATCCTCATACCACTGAAAAGATGGGTGAAATGAATATTGTATTGTATAGGAGAGGCTCTGTCCCCGTTGCAGCCGCAGTGGTCCACAACCCCACGATGACTACCACAGTCCACTTCACCCCTCCGCCGCCTCACACCGAAACCATGGTTATTGTGCGGTTCGGCCCCTGGTGGACCCCCCCAGGGAACGTCTCACACCAGACGAGTGCAACCCCTATGTTTGCGTGGTACAGTAATGGTGGTGTACGCGTACGTGGAGAACTTGTTTGCGCACCAATCGCCAACATAGTGTAACTGAGGCGGAATAAGGGGAACCAGCCCGCATTCGCCGGATCAGATGGAAAACCGCCTAAAAATCATCCACAGACTGGCCGGTTCACCAGATCTCGACACAAATCCGCCGGGCGGATTCGTGCCGGGGACCAGGCGCTCCTTCCCGCCCGGAAAGCCGTGTGTTAGACCGCACGGCCAACCGGGCGGGCGAAATGAATATTAGTGTCAGTGGTGTTGAGAAACAGCTGAAATCGTTAAAACTGAACATAGCTCAAGGGCCTGACTGAATTCCGATCAGCTTCTCATTGAATCTAGGGCTGAGGTAGCCCCTCCTATAACTACAATCTACCGTAGATCCCTCGAACAAAAAATCGTGTCTAGTTTTTCGGAAAAAGGCACAGGTCACACCCGTCTACAAGAAGGGTAATAGAAGCACTCCACAAAATTGTCATCCAATATCTTTGACACAGATTTGCTGTAGAATCTTAGAACATTTTCTAAGTTCAGACATAATGAGGTATGTTGAACAGAATAATCTTATCATTGCCAACCAGCGTGGATTCCGAAAACATCGATCATGTGTGAAACCCAACTCGCATAATTCTAACACGACATACTGAAAGCTTTGGATCAAGGCAGTCAAGTAAATGCAGTATTTCTTTACTTTCGAAAAGCATTTTACTCAGTACAATGCCTAAACTTACTGTCAAAAATTCGATCATATGGGGTATCAAGTGAAATTTGTGACGGGACTGAACATTTTTTGGTAGGGAGGACACAGCATGTTATCTTGAATGGTGAGTCATCGTCAGATAAGTAACTTCGGGTGTGCCCCAGGTAAGCGTGTTGAGACCCTTGTTGTTTATGTTCTCTATTAATGACCTTGCGGACAATATTAATAATAACTTCAGACGTTTTACAGATAATGCAGTTATTTATAATGAAATACTGTCTGAAAGAAGCTACATAAATATTTAGTAAAATCTTGTTAAGATTTCGAAGTGCTGCGAAGACTGGCAACTTTCTTTGCATCTTCATAAATGTAAAATTGTGCATTTCATAAAATGAAAAAAACGTAGTATCCTATGACTATAATCTCAATGAGTCACAGGGAGAATCGGCCAACTCATACAAATACCTCGGTATAACACTGTGTGAATGTGAAATGGAATAATCATATAGGCTCAGTTGTGAATGAAGCAAGCGGCAGACTTCGGTTTATTGGTAGAATACTGAGAGAGTGCAATCACTACAAACGAGATTGCTTACAAATAACTCATGTGACCGATTCTGGAACATTGCTCAAGTGTGTGGGACTCATACCAGATGTGACTAGCAGGGGATATTGAACGTATACAGAGAAGGGCACCACGAATCGTCACAGGTTTGTTTGTCCCATGGGAGAGTGTCACAAAGATACAGAAGCAACTGAACTAGAAGACTCTTGAAGATAGACGTAAACTATTCCGAGAAAGTCTATTAACAAAGTTTCAAGAAGAGGCTTTAAATGACGACTGTAGGAATATACTACAACCTCCTACGTGTCACTCACATACGGATCAGGAGGGTAAGATTAGAATAATTACTGCACGCACAGGGACATCAAACAATCATTCTTCCCGCGGTCCATAAGGGAATGGAACGGGAAGCAACCCTAATAAATGGTGCAGTGGGACGTCCCCTCTGCCATGCACTCGCAGACTATGGACGTAGATGTAGATGTAGAATTGAAGCCCCTGACAATGTTTGTGTGACGACATTGGAACTCCAACTACCTAGCAAGATTCCTAGATAAAAATGTCAAGGTCCGGCTAATTTTCCACATCCCATCCCAGTGCTGTGCAGAAGAGAAGGCATAGCAAGTGAACTCGGTTATTTTTCCTGTAAATCATATTTTGCTGCGGTGGTTTTCGACCTAATGTCGTTTTTGTGGATGAATTTCGACAACATTCCCACTTTGACAGAAAATCCAAAGGGCTGTGGTGTGACTGAAAGTGTAAAAATCTATGCAGCAGGTAGATTAGCTGATAGAAATGCTTTCCAGAACTAAGGCATTTGAAGAATAACCTGAGTGAAAGTGGCGGCGTCTATAAGTTGTAGGTTTTTTTTTTCCTACTTATGATGCATACAAAATGAAAATAGTGTCCTGCTTAAATCTTGTTTTCTCATTAAAACTTTCCTCAAGGCCAACTTAGAAAATTGCATGCCTATTTCTAACTTTGACAGAAAACTGCACAGACAGGCTATGTTTTGCGCTTTCTGAGAGCTATACGTGTTCACAAGGGCCAGTTGCATGAACGTTTTTAAGTCAACTGTGTCTGTTTAAAAGCAGAGTACGTTACAGAATGTAGCACTAAGGTTTTAGCAATAGCAGAATAGGGATTTACGTTTCATTATTTCAGTAGAATCTGAAGCATTCCATAAAAACAGGGTGAGCCTGGGGCTGTTCCTCAGTGACGTCACAGTGTCAGGTAATAGTATCTCAGAACGCTTATTGCTAAGCCTTATTTTTTTCTATGGACCCTGTCGTAGCCGTTACGAAGGGATTGACGTACCATGCCGTGCTGAACCAGTAAGCAAACATGCAATACCAGAACTGCTAGAGGAAAGTACGGCCTGTTTCCCCTGTACCGCCACTCTCTCCGCAACAGTCAATGTACATCTACATCTGCGTGATTACTCTGCTATTCACAATAAATTGCCTGCCAGAGGGTTCAATGATCCACCTTAAAGCTGTCTGTCTACCGTTCCACTCACGAACGGCGCGCGGGAAAAACGAGCACTTATGCGAAGCTTGCTTCCTGTGGTACTCGCACTCAACTGAAAATTCGATCAGTACGTCATGAATAAACTATACTTATTTTAAATGTTTTATTTTACTTCCGCATAATAGGCGAAGATAAGGTGAAGATAAGAAGATAACATTTTAGCTCGCTAATAAGGGCACTAATAATTGGTATACAACTTGATTTTTTTATTACACTGCACAATACATTTAAAGCATCACTTTTTGAATCGTCGTAATCGTTTCCCGTTGCGACGTGTAATGCTGAAATTTAGCTCAAAGGTCCCTGCAACCCTCCTCTGTTATGATGCAAACCGTGACGCCCTGCGACGTCATCATCGGGCTTCAAATAGCTAGATCTCAATACATGTGGAAAAAAAAGGTCAGAGTTCAGAAGTACATGTGAACTGTAAGGTTGGTTAATGACGTCACATTGGCACCAAATTTCACCACAACTCTGCCCAACGCCACCACGGACGTGTCACACGACGGGAAGGCCGTCACATCCCCTCTTAAAATTATTTTACCGCTTCTTTTTACGTCTCTACGATGGAGAACGGAACCGCGACGCCCATCGTTGGAATCACGTTGTCTTCTTATGTGTGGACGAGGAAAGCTTATCAGACACACCGTTGCTCAGAATCGACAAGAAAAGGCTTAAGAGGGTGGCATAAAGAGCGTCAATGAAATCACCCCTTCCCTTGACGCTTGAATTCCCACACATCTTGCGGTCTAAAACCACAGTCCACACTGCGATGAGCAACAAAACGACGTTGTTGACAATTTTTGACACTGATGACACTCCCAGTTCGAGTCAACCCTTCTCTCATTGCATCATGGTCTAGCAACCCCACTAAATGTGATCGCACCCATTTGGAATGCAGCACGACTGCAGTACACTCTGGTGTACTGTATATTTAACCACAAGCGACCGTTCAAAACCAGTCAACGAAACCTGAATGCGATCAGAAGTAGTAAAGGTTGCTTACACCTTTCCAGCCCTCCTGTGGCATGATCACAGAGGGGTCGGCAGTGACACAAGCGTGAATAAAACGGCAGAGGGTCCCTCTAAGATCCCTCAGTTCGGCAATACTGTCAGTGCAACCTACCCACATTGGTTCAGCACTTTGAAAATATAACTGCACAGAGAAAGCCCATGGGAGAGTCCCAGCCTCCTGCTAGTAGACATGCCAAAATGGAGATGTGTCAAGTGGTTGCACACCTGCAGGCGCCTAAAACTCTCATCACGACTTTTCTCTACGCACGTACATTTTTAAAGTATTCAACAAAAGTAGGCAGGTGACACTGAGGGTGCTGCCAAACTCAGGGGTTTTTGAGCAATCCTTTACCGATTTATTCACTCATATGACAATGTCACACCCCTCCATGATCACAGCATTGGACAGTGTAAAGCAGGAGGGCTAAAAAAGCACAAGAAACCTTTGCTGCTTCGGATCAAGTTCAGATTTTGTCGAATGGTTTTGAACTGTTGCCGGCCGAAGTGGCCGATCGGTTCTAGGCGCTTCAGTCTGGAACCGCACGACCGCTGCGGTCGCAGGTTCGAATCCTGCCTCGGCCATGGATGTGTGTGATGTCCTTAGGTTAGTTAGGTTTAAGCAGTTCTAAGTTCTAGGGGACTGATGACCTCACCTGTTAAGTCCCATAGTGCTCAGACCCATTGAACCATTTTTTGAACTGTTGCTTGCAGTTCATAATGTACACCAGAGTGAAAAATGCCATCACACTGCACACTAAAGGGGTGTGATCACATTCAGTGGGATTCATGGCCTGCGATGTCTTTAGAAAAGGGTTGAAGCGTCCATGGGATGTATGCAGTATCAAAGATTGTCCATAACGTCGTCCTGTTGCACATCGCACTGTGAACTGTTGTTTTAGACGGCAAGATGTTTAGGAATCAAGGCCTCAAAGTGGTTTCATTCACACCCTTTATGCCACCCCTTGAGACTTTTCGCACCCATTCTGAGCAGTGGTGTGTTTGAAGTGTTTTCCTCTGCCGCACATAGCAAAACCGCGTGATTTCAACGGTAGATGTCGCCATTATAACCTCTATCGCGAAGGCGTCAAAAGAAGGGGCGAAATCTAAGAGGGGGTGCGATGACCTTCCAATCATGTGACACGTCCAGAGTGCCGGTGGATAGAATTGTGGTGAAGTTTGGTGGCAATGTGACATCATTAACCCACCTTACACCTCACATGAACTGCTGCACTCTGGCCTTTTCTGCATGTGTCGAAACCTTGCTGTTTGAGGTGTCACCACGCTTTTGCATCATTACAGAGAAAGGCCGCAGACACCTCTGAGCCAAATTTCAAACTTATACGTCGCAGTGGTAAATAATTACGGGGTTTAGAAAAGTGATCCTTTTAATTTTGTTGCACAGTGTATTATCTGACCATTATAATCATCGAAAGACAGCTAAATGACATTATTTGACCATTATCTACTTAGTCCAGAATTAAATTGACTACGTGGGGAAGGTGCTGTTACTCTTGTATTTTCTAAGTGAGGAGAATACAGTAACCACTTTAGAAATGCCATTACATAATATATTAACCTGCTGTGTTAGTTATTCCTTAATTTAAACAAGAACTTACAGCAGTATATAGGGTGAACATTAATAAAACTGACAAACTGCAGGGACGGTTTCCTGACTGGAAATGGAGGAAAAAAGGTCCTATGAACATGTGTCTGGAAATGGACGGTGTACGTGCAAGGATAACAAATCAACCCAGATACAGTACAGTGCTGCATCACATCCACGTCATAACAGATGTTTCAAAGTGGGCTCAATGGGACTGCAGATGATAAGGATAGTAGAAGTTGTCATGCGGGATACACATAATCGTACTTTGTCTTACATCATGTAAGGTGGGCCATGTGCCTGGAGCTTGTACTAGTGTAGTCTCAGTATCATGTAGAACCCGGTCCTCCAAATTTGGTGTATGTGAAGTCCGCTGCATCTCTGCATGTTCGTCTGTTTGAAAGAATCCATGATCACAAACTCCCAAAAAGAGCTTGAAATGTTGTGTGATGTGGTTGGCGTCTGTGAGGGTACTTGTTGTTTTGGCATAACCGTGCTGCCTCTCGACCGTGTCCATCTACTCGGCTGTACACCATTCCCGACATGAATACCGGACCATTTTGCTGCTTACAGTACGCTGTGTCAATCACACGACTGCAACACGCAAAGAACACACGGCACGTGGTCAGAGGAACTGTCATTCGTCAGTGCCGTCTACTGTGGCCACCGTCCATTTCCAGACACATGTCCATAGAATGTTTCACCTCCATTTCCTATAATGTCATTTCTAAACTTTATCGAAGCAGTGGAACACACAAGGTGACCAGTGTTCCAGGTTTTTACCATCTCTCGAATTACCAGCACGCAGAACTGACTTTGGACACCTATGATGGTGCCGGCCTGTGCATACTGTGTCGAAATGGATTACACATTACTACAGCTCACGTGGTGAGGGGGTTAAGAGATACAGTAAGCTGTATTATAAATTATGTAGAGTATAGCTCTGGACAGAACAAAATTTTGACAAAACTCCATAATTCTGTTCTACAAAGCAAAACATTGCGACACACTGTACTTAGTGGTGTAAGGTGAAGACGTTTATCGGAAGAGAATGAGAACACTAGCGTATCTGAATAGGTTAAACATTAGGGCAAGCACGGAAACTTAAAAAAAAAAAAAGAAAAAATCATTCAGACTCGGGAGACAAATGTGGTCTAAAGGACATTGTGGCTGAATTAAAAAGTAGAGAACGGAAGGTAAAACACAGTAGGTGAAACAGCACCACGTGAGGTAATTTACCACTAACCTACTGGCAAGATTTAAAACGAAAAAAATGGGGCGCTTGCAATAGGTAATATTGTGGAGGTGAACTACTCATGAAACAAGTATGTTTTGCATGCATTCCAAGTTTTTTTTTTTCGTTTTAAACCTTACAAATATTTTCGCCGCTGTCACAAACTAACAATCACAAATTTTCCCAACAATGTGTAGGGCGTTAGGAATTTGTATGGGGCTAGGAGAAATTGTGTTATGCTTTGAAGCCTATTCTAAAGCATGGTATATTAAAAACAAAATTTTTATTAAAATAACTATTTTCTGCTTTTTAGTCTTGTGTGTGTGAAATTTCTTAATCGAATTCGAACATTTTGATGAGGTTGCAGTAGCGATATGTGATTAATTTCTGGGTTATTTCAGTTTCTTTTCACTTGAATCAGTCAATATATTTTTTCCTCATGTGTATCTTTCGTGAAAATACCATTTTTATCTCACACGACGGTTTATCAGCAATCGTTCTTCCTGTGAACCATCCGTGACTGGAACAGAAAACGGTTGAAATGGCAGTCCTACGCAAATCACCCTCTGACACACGCCAGACAAGAAAGCGAATTAACGTTACTATGTTACTTTGTCGTCCAATTTTGAGCTATATTGAAGGTTTCAAATCTTTAGCTCATAGGGAAGTTTGTTTAAAATCAACAGCGGATTTCTACCTAAGAGTCAAACAGACAGACAAGAAAGCAATTTAATAAAAACATGCTTGTAAAAAGTAAGCTGCAGAATGGGGTCAGCTGAACCTACCGACCTGGATCTTTGTTTTGTACCCATTGGTAGCAGTATATCAATGTATGTCGCACAAAATTTATGGGATAACTAGCTGGGGTACCAGGCTTCACACAGGGAGTTGATGTGAGATTCTGTAGTAGTTGGAACAAAAGCATAAACTTTAAAGTATAAGAGGTAAAAAAAATATTGAGAACACATTCTAACTATTTACAATACTTGTTAGAGTATAAGAGGTAAAAATTTTTATTGAAAACATATTCTAACTATTTACAATACTTGTTTATAAACAACATCTTTCATTTTGTTATCTGGGGTATATATGTACAATTTTTCGAATTTCCTACTCGAGAGCAAGCTAAATATACAGTAGCTAACTGTGAGAGAAGCAGGAGTCTTTGAGGTTGATGCTGCAGTATTGCAGCTTTGTTAGTTATAAGACTTCAGGCTAATTTGATTGGAAATTGCAATCCTTTGAACTGGAATGACAGTTCAGTAGAGATCAGTGGTGCTTTGCCGATAAATAATGCATGTCCTTGGTACTTTCCACTCATAATTTTAGCTTCGATGATGTTATTTGATAGCTGTTTGAAGATTATCCTTGTTCCATTAAATCATTTTGGTGAGCTGAGATTTCTGCGTAGTATGATCGGAGATCCAATTTTAAGTCAAAGGCAGCTTAATGACGTTCCTGGTACTTAAAAGAGTTTAGAAGCACTGTAGGGAAGTTCACACTTTCTTCAATGTGTACCATCGTGTTGATCGACTTGCATATCATTTCTTCACAGGGAATTTTCTTTTGAATATTAAAGTCGATATCGTCGACAATATTATTTTTAGTTGCCAAGACTGCCCTTTCAAATAGCCAGTCCAGATTGGTACAGTCGTGAACAATGTTTGGATAAATTTGGTTGATGAGTTCGTTTTCAACAGTGGCAAAATTGCTGTTGAGGTTAATGAGGCCGGTCGTCTGTTCAGTAGGACATGTGCCTTCGGCTGTTTGTAAAAGTTGTTGAGCAAAATGTGGTGTTGTTTCGTCTTTCGATAGTGGTAAGTGTCCGTCGAAAATCTGCTGAGAGTATGAGTAGGGTTTCCTCGTAAGTCTTGTAACGTTCTGTCCATGGTTTCGAGTGTTTTTTTTTTTTATGTGCCATTGTGCATTCGTCCGAGAAGATAATTTTATCTTGCTTTAGCAGTTCACCCCGTCCAGATGCTGTTGAGATTTTACATACCGGGTCAGTGCTAGGTGTAGGGCGGACTGGACAGTTCGTCCTCCTTCCACAACTGTGGATGCAATGACGGATGGTGCCAGTGCAAGCGCGATGTGTTGTTTAGCACGTATTTCCGCCAGCAATAGATTTATCAGAAACGTTTTTCCGGTACCGCGTAGTGCGACCAAGTGAATAATTCCACCAGTGTTGTCCACGATGATGTTGTAAATTTGCTTGTGAGTGTCGTTGAGGAGTGTTTTTTGTGAGCAAGTATTGCAATAGTAGTTTGTTGATGTTATAGCATTTTTCCTTTGTAATTTCGAAGTTCAGCACACTGATAGTATCTTCCAAAGTTGTACTTAAGTCTGGTTTTTTATTGTTAAACATTTTGCTCCTAGGCAAATGAGATTTTCATTGAAGATGACGTCGTTAAATTCAACGGTCAGTTCAGGATGAGCTTCTAGGGTTTGGTACAGTATTTCAACACTCATACTCTCTTTGAAGGAGTCCCATAGCTGTTTTGGAATCGATGGGTTACATGTTGTTAGAATTATGGCGAGTAAGTCTCTCATTTGTTCAGCTGAGGCTGTGAGTGAGGCTTCGTGTAGTGTTAATTCCCAGTGGTTGTCGTTTTCCAGTAGTCCTAAGTGTTGGCATGGTTATCTGTATGTCTGACATACAACCTAGGTAACCATAAACCGTCTTGAGATCTGTGAAACTTGTTGGTCCCAGCATTTCGTGTAGGAACATCCGGAGATAGAAACATTCAGGGTTGTTCGGATGTACGGTGTATGCTCGGACTAGTGCGCCAGTTTTCATGATTCCTGGATGATTTTCTAGTGGAATAACTTGTTTGCGTCGTTGTAAAATTTTTCTTCCTGTGTTCCATGTATAATAGATAGGGACGTCGACAGTCAGTAATGTTTTCGAGAATTGATCGTTTGGAACAGTTGGCAAAAAAGCTGTTAATATTGTGTTCTGAGGTGGCTCGCATGCAATCACTGGTGGTGATTTTTGTGAAGTACACTGTCTATCCAATCTCCAAATGTACTGCTAGACGTTGCACAGCTAGTTCGAGTTAGTGTATGGAAAAACTGAAAATCCGTTACGCTGCTTCGTTAGTGTTGATGTTTCTTCCCATTTGGTACATGAAGATGTCGTCGTTTCTGTTTTATTGTTCGCTGTCTTTGGCTATTTGAAATACTACCATGTCACTGCCTTTGTTCACACACTTACAGACATATTTGATGGATTTCACTGAACTGCAGTATTCTAAGTTTATGTGTGCCTGAAGCATTTTGGAAAGCAGTCTGTTATATGGCACTACTCATTAATTATCTATTTTCAGGTCGTCGCTGGCTCGTATTCGTTTTTTTGCTGTGAAGCCACCGTTTTTAGGTGATCGTCTTCTGTATTTGGGATAGCCATCAACTGCGGTTTGTGTGTCGTCCAGGTATGGTTTTGGATATTTTTGACATTTTTCTTCCATCAGTCATAAATGGCGAATTCTGGTTTAATGGCCTCATGGTCCGTGAATCATGTTTTGCACTACTATGTCGTACAGTTCCGGATCTCCTTGTCCATTGAGAAGTTCAGCTTGGATGATTTTGTCGATATCCGCGGGGTGAATTCTGGCGTGTAGCCAATGAGACTGTGTGAGTGTTGCAGCCCTCGTTTGTGCCATTCGATTGCGTACATCTAGCATCTAACGGTTTCAAAAATGTGGTATTTTGTGATGGCTTCAATAAATATCATTTCTTTTCGTGAGAAAACTCGGGCCATTACGTCGTGTCGATGCGTGGGGGCTTGTCCGTATCTTAGTTGTTCTCTGATTTCTAGTCATGACGAGTTGCATGTGAACATTACGAAGAGATCGTGTCATCCATATTTTCTTATATAGATCATGGCATTTTGAGTGTATTCGTGCTTATGTCTCGGACTTCCTATTATGATGATGGTAAGATTACCATTGTTCCAATGTCCTCATTATGATGGCGTCCCGAAGGTCGATGTTTTCTTCTGTGGGTAGTTTCTTCTGGTTCAGTCTTATGTAAGGTGCCCGTTCCGCCTCTAGTTTTGCATACATATCTATCAGGAATTGGAATAAACGGCGAGTGCTGCCGCGGTGATTGTATATTTCATTGTCTCTGATCATTAAGCGGTAAGCGTAGAACTCCGTGGAAGTGAGTTTTTTGTTTGTTTCTACGCCTTTTTCAGGTTGAATTTGTTTTCACATTAAAGTTATCTCCATCCTCTCCGCGCAGAAATATTAATGGCTATTGGAGGGCATCATATGAACGCAAAGCGCTATAGTCCTTCTTTCTCCGCTGTACAGTTATTTCACAGCTTGCGTTTTCGCTGTCCACAATTACGATGATGATTTCGTGTATCTGAGGTGCATTAAATCGACGTTCGTCTTCTCCAGCGGTCCTTTGTCGGCTCGAGTTATAACTTTACAGTCGTCAGAAGTGCTGTTTTGTACATGTGAATCAGTTGACTATATTTGTGTAGGATCCTCTGTACATCCTGGACTTCCTGGACTACTACTAGTCGCCTGCGTTCGAGAAGACCACCAACAAGAGATGGCATGAATTTGAAGAACAGCAACTACAAAACTACCATTGAGTGGCAGAAGAGACTTAACGGCAAATGCTGCCCATCAATGCCTCCTGTGAAGAAAACGCCACCACCTGGTTTCAATCTCCTTCGCAGACAATCGTCCACACTAAACAGAATCCAAACCAACCATGGGAATTGTGAAGCCTTCCACTTCAAGTGGAATATAACTTCAACCCTTGAGTGTGACTGTGGTGCTACACAACAGACGATCCAGCACATCACCGACTGTAGGACGAGAAAGTATAATGGCAGTGCTAGTGGCTTTTCTCTCGCGACTCCACAAAATATAGACTACATTCGTTATCTAGACATACAAATGTAAATTTCAGTCATAATAGATGTCGTATCTCTAGACATACGCTAGATAAATAATTGGTAATAATGATCCCATGTTGTGACAGATTTGTCCTTGGACAGAAAAAAACATAATCGATTTCATCTATGTTAATGTTGATCGAAGTGACAACGAAAGAAGACATTTGGAAGCAGGCGTTGTACACTCTTATATACACTATGTGATCAAAAGTATCTGGACACCCACAAAAAATACATTTTTTATATTGGGTGCACTGTGCTGCCACCTACTGCCAGGTACTCCACATCAGAGACCTCAGTAGTCATTAGACATCGTGAGAGAGCAGAATGGGGTGCTCCGCGGAAGTCATGGACTTCGAACGTGGTCAGGTGATTGGGTGTCACTTGCGTCATACGTCTGTACGTGAGATTTTCACACTTCTAAACACCCCTGTGTCCACTTTTTCCGATGTGATAGTGAAGTGGAAACGTGGAGGGACACGTACAGCACAAAAGCGTACAGGCCGACCTCGCCTTTTGACTGACAGAGACCGCCGACAGTTGAAGAGGGTCGTAATGTGTAATAGGCAGACATCTATCCAGACCATCGCACGGGTAGTCCAACTGCATCGGAATGCACTGCAAGTACTATGACAATTAAGCGGTAGGTGAGAAAACTTGGATTTCATGGTCGAGCGGCTCCTCATAAGCCACACATCACGCCAGCAAATGCCAAACGACGCCTCGCTTGGTGTAAGAAGCGTAAACATTGGACGAATGAACAATGGTTAAACGTTGTGTGGGGTGACGAATCACGGTACACAATGTGGCGATCCGATGGCAGGGTGTGGGTATGGCTAATGCCCGGTGAACGTCATCTGCCAGCGTGTGTAGTGCCAACAGTAAAATTCAGAGACGGTGGTGTTATGGTGTGATCGTGTTTTCCATGGAGGGGGCTTGCACTTCTTATTGTTTTGCGTGACACTATCAACAGCACAGGCCTACATTGATGTTTTAAGCACCTTCTTGCTTCCCACTGTTGAAGGGCAATTCGGGGATGGCGACTGCATCTTTCAGCACGATCGAGCACCTGTTCATAATGCACGGCCTGTGGTGGAGTGGCTACGCGACAATAACATCCCTGTAATGGACTGTCCTGCACAGAGTCTTGACCTGAATCCTACAGAACACCTTTGGCATGTTTTGGAATGCCGACTTCATGCCAGGCCTCACCGATCCACATCGATACCTCTCCTCAGTACAGCACTCCGTGAAGAATGGGCTGCCATTCCCCAAGAAACATTCCAGCACCTGACTGAACGCATGTCTGCGAGAGTGGAAGCTGTCATCAAGGCTAAGGGTGGGCCAACACCATACCGAATTCCTGTATTAGCGAAGGAGGGCGCCACGAACTTGTAAGTCATTTTCACCTGGATACTTTCAATCACTTAGTGTAAGTGTTTTGATTCTGGAGTTTCCCCGGTTACGTAATGTAAAAATTCCTGCGGAGGTGCTTCTAGTGGAGGTAATCGAATTTTTCCATTCATGTAACAGAGTACTTCGTTTCTCTACTGAATTTTTTCGTGTTGCAAAATTGGCAGATGTTATCCATTTTTCCGATTACGACGTGTTCGTGTTTGTTATTTTCTTTCGTCGGGTCGTAGTGGAATACTTCTTTTGTTAGGTTGTACTGTTTACTTGTCCTCGTCCGTGCTTCTCGGAATGTGGTATTTTCATGGCTGGCTTGATTTCGCAGTCTTTTATTCTAACATTGTGTCGCAGTTATTGATTCTTCAATCCGTTCACTTCGTTGTCCTTCGGTTTCTCTGCTTCTCAGGGTACTCATTCTCGTTCGTTGGGAACTTAAACATGCTTCGCGCTCTTTGTCTGTTTCGTTTTTTCGCTGTTCTTTCTGTTTTCGCCGTTTTGCTTCAGAACTGGCAAGAGCTCTGCTTTTACGTTTGGGCGTAGTCTAAAATATAAATCAAATCAACTTTTCATAAATAAACACGTTAAGTACATCTACATACATACTACGCAATCCACCATACGGTGCGTGGCGGGGGTTACCTCGTACCACAACTAGCATCTTCTCTCCCTGTTCCACTCCCAAACAGTACGAGGGAAAAATGACTGCCTATGTGCCTCCGTACGAGCCCTAATATCTCTTATCTTTGTTGTCTTTCCACGAAATGTAAGTTGGTGGCAGTAAAATTGTACTGCAGTCAGCCTCAAAAGCTGGTTCTCTAAATTTCCACAGTAGCGATTCACGAAAAGAGCGCCTCCTTTCCTCTAGAGACTCCCACCCGAGTTCCTGAAGCATTTCCGTAACACTCGCGTGATGATCAAACCTACCAGTAACAAATCTGGCAGCCCGCCTCTGAATTGCTTCCATATCCTCCCTCAATCCGACCTGATAGGGATCCCAAACGCTCGAGCAGTACTCAAGAATAGGTCTTATTAGTGTTTTATAAGCGGTCTCCTTTACAGATGAACCACATCTTCCCAAAATTCTACCAATGAACCGAAGACGACTATCCGCCTTCCCCACAACTGCCATTACATGCTTGTCCCACTTCGTATCGCTCTGCAATATTACGCCCAAATATTTAATCGACGTGACTGTGTCAAGCGTTACACTACTAATGGAGTATTCAAACATGACGGGATTCTTTTTCCTATTCATCTGCATTAATTTACATTTATCTATATTTAGAGTGAGCTGCCATTCTTTACACCAATCACAAATCCTGTCCAACTCATCTTGTATCCTCCTACAGTCACTCAACGACGACACCTTCCCGTACACCACAGAATCATCAGCAAACAGCCGCATATTGCTATCCACCCTATCCAAAAGATCATTTATGTAGACAGAAAACAATAGCGGACCTACCACACTTCCCTGGGGCACTCCAGAAGATACCCTCACCTCCGATGAACACTCACCATCGAGGACAACGTACACTTTATACACTTTTGACACTTTATTTTAGATTTATATTCAGCCACTGTATCACTTTGACAACTCACGCGTCTCTGTTCATTTTTATTCACTCACTGCACTATCTTTTCGGTTTCTCACTTGGTCACTGTTAAGAAATTGACATTCGAATCCACGACGGGTCTTGCTTTATACAGCCCTACCAATGGGTAGCCCCACCAAAGTCGAATTCGAGAACGTACCAGAAGGGCTTCAAATGGTCTACAATGTTCCAGAACATTCCACAACATTTGAAAGTGTTCTGGAATGTTCTACAATGATCTGGGATGCTCTGGGATGTTCTTGAACATTCTGGAATCTTTCCGAAAGTTCGAGACAATTCCCGAATATTCCAGAACATCCCGTATCATTGTGGAATGTTCTAGAAACTTCTAGAGGGCGAAACTTCCCAGCCCTTACATCTTCAAAAGCACATCTTTCAGGTAAAATCCCGTCATTTCGTGGGTGTGGGATCTAGGGATACCACACCATATAACTCCCTTGAGTGTACCGAAACTCGTTTCTGAGTTCTAGCAGCATGCACACTGTACACTTACTTTATAATATATATTGATATTGATTACGCAAATGAGGTTTTACTTTCAGGAGAGAGAGAGTCGTACTGCAACACATGGTTAACGCAACCTTCACCCACCCCTCCCCAGTACTTGATATGCAGCAAGAAAGACACGCCACTCACGTTGATTCAATTTTCGTCAGAAGCTGATAGCCTACAGCTCAGGGACGCAGATGCGGATTGTGGCCGCAGATGGCAGCCTGTGGATGGTAGCCTTGAATCAATTATCACAAGTATGCCAGCCACAGTCAGATATTACTCTGGACACGTTCAAGGGAGGCAGGGACCCCAAAGTGTACCTTAATTCAATCAACACATTGCCATCACCCTGCAAGCAGATGGCAGGGCATTGCGCTGTCACCTGGAAGCACTGCGGCATGTTGGAATGGATAAAATAGCATCACTATTTGAGGGTGGGCTCCGTCGGATTTAAGACCTAAAAAAGTCTGAATTCCCTCCAAAATAGTTGTTCAAATTTCCGTAAACATTGGGAAATTAAAAAATGGTGGTAAAATCTATGATATCTGGATTATTCCAAGAGAAAATTCAAAAATCTCACTTAAGCTTGCTTGTTCCAAGTACTGCATCCCAGAAAAGTTCAGCGTGTGCAGTGTGAATTTTTACAGTTTTATCTTTTCCACGACCGGGCAGTAGAGGCCAACCCAGCCAATGTGCTAATCAGGTACGTCACTGGACAGTATTTTTGGCATTATGATAAAACACTCTGGCAGGTGGGGGTTTGTGACATCGGTCACAGGTCGAGTGTGTGGAACAGCTAACAAAGACCAAGAATGAAGTAATATTTTGTAATTCAGGCAGTACGCTTGTTCGCCCACTGCTTGAATACTGCTCAGCAGTGTGGGATCCGTACCAGATAGGGTTGATACAAGACATAGAGAAGATCCAACGGAGAGCAGCGCGCTTCGTTACAGGAGCATTTAGTAATCGCGAAAGCGTTACGGAGATGATAGATAAACTCCAGTGGAAGACTCTGCAGGAGAGACGCTCAGTAGCTCGGTACGGGCTTTTGTCAAAGTTTCGAGAACATACCTTCACCGAAGAGTCAAGCAGTATATTGCTCCCTCCTACGTATATCTCGCGAAGAGACCATGAGGATAAAATCAGAGAGATTAGAGCCCACACAGAGGCATACCGACAATCCTTCTTTCCACGAACAATACGAGACTGGAATAGAAGGGAGAACCGATAGAGGTACTGAAGGTACCCTCCGCCTCACACCGTCAGGTGGCTTGCGGAGTATGGATGTAGATGTAGATGTAGATTGTATGCTAGAAAGAGCTTCACTCGTTGAAAATTTAACTGCACCTAGCGACGCATGCTCTGTGCCAAACGAGCCAAGAAAAGCTGACACGACAAGCAATATAAAGCAGATGTACTCATCCCATTTCAGAACAGCTGCTTCAGAAGCATAGTTACAAGGGTATAAATAATCGAGCTTAGAGGCTGAATGCATTCAATTGTCCTGTCATTCTGTCTGTGTCTTGAACTGGAGAGGATGATGGGGTCTTGAATTTCAGAGAAACCATGACTCACCCTTGGTGCTGAAGATCGGCTGACTACCTACTCACTGAATGACTCATCAAGTTCTGGTGAGGCATGCCTACATGTTGCTTAGCGGCAGCGGAAGTTGGGAAACTTCACCAATGCATGGAGCTGGGGTGCAGGGATTTTGGCCAGTGGACTGCAAACTGTTTATGATCCAACTTGAGGAGGAGTGCCCTCACAGCCCACCTAGATGTCATCATCGACCATCGTCCTGACCGGTCCCTGGAGGGGAAGGGGAGTTGACCATTGCACCACTGTTCACCAGTGTGCATGTGGTATTGACTACTGCATTCGAGCACACCACATGGGGACCATGAGTAGGTGTGGAGTTGTGTAGCTGGCAAGAATCGAGAGGAACTGGGCAGGTCACACTCATTCTTCACCACTGTTTGCACACATGGTGTCGCCTGCTTGTGGGCTGCTTGGCATTGCAGGAGCTGCTGTCAATGACCCACGCCAACAGGTCACTGATGCATTGGGGCGTCAGCGCATTCTGTAGTCGTCTGCATTTGCAAGCACCCAGTGCAGCCATGAGGACGGCCATAAAGCTGTACAAGGCTGCTTGAATAAGCACTTGTCAATACTATGACTGTTTAACTGTACGCGCTAGTGTAAATCGTCCCTCTCCCTCACCATTTCTCTTCCCCATACTGATGCTTAGTGCCCTGACATACGCTGGGTGTTTACAGTTGGTGTCAGTGAATGGTCCTTATTCTCTACAACACAGGTTGTGTCGGGAAGTGTTTATCCAACGTCCAAACGCTAAGGTCTGCTGAGAGAAGTGCTTGTATGGTAATTTTTGATGTATTGTGTATAACGTAAGAACTGACTGCGACAGCTTTTCTCAGCCACTCAGTTTCGTGAAAGATGTAGGGGTGGAGGAGGGCTGTGGGGAGAGTGTAGTCGGATTACAGGGGAGCACGGGAGAGGGTAATCATGAAAGTGACAGCTCACATGCATAATTGTTCCATAAAATGTGCCATGACATAAATTGCTCCACTATTGATGATGCTGTGGTGTGATGTAATACATGCACTTGCAGAAAGACAACAGAACACTGCGGATATTTGTTTTACGTGTGTATTATTTTTTTGGGATATGTAGGTTATGGTGACAAAGTGGCTTGTAGTATAGCCTAAAGTCTTGGCTAGGTTGAAAGGTGACAGACTGGTTGAGGTGAAAATGAAATCTTAGTAGGGGTCAGGAGCAGATCTCGGCTTGGGTTTTGAAATGTGAGGTGTCATAGTTTCTTAGTTTATTCTTCCTGACCCCTCCCCCAAATATAATTTACTGTCATCCTCATTTCTAACGGACCACAGATAACTACGATTTTAATAATAATAATAAATATATAAAATGTTTTAACATAATAATAATTTCTTTATATTAGTACTCAATACATCACTTTAGTACGGTTTGCAGTTCTGAAAATTACACTATTTTAAAAATATTTGACCGAAAATTTTGGAACTTACTAGGTCATGCACTTAAGTTAAGAATTATAATAGCAAGTTTGACAGTGTCATAATTTACACAACACTACATCGAAGTATGCACTCCCATTCTAAGTATTTCACTTAACACTACGACTGCCTACACATTGTGGCTATGTGAGAGTGTAGACGGGGCGGGGGGAATACCGTCCCTCTCTTCATCTTCTCCACTTACGTTCAGGAAAGGCAGTCTTCCTGATGTATATTTTTTTTCTTTCTGATGTACAGGCGTAAGAGAAGAGGAGCCTGGTCAGGATGGAAGAGGGGCCGTGGGAAGGGAGGTGGCTTGAAATTAAAGAGCGAAGTTTATTGTACACTGTGCAGAAGAACTTAAGGGTCACTTTTATGAAACCCTGTCATTTTCACTCACAGCGAGGCAGAAGTATAAAATTTGGGTGAAAGGTCATTGCAATGGTCCTCTGGAATAGTGAAAAAGTATGGCAGCCTGCGACCTCACCACATGGCACAGCGACGTTTCAGACAACAAGGTGTCGATACACACGAAAGAAAGGCCAGAGCTGAGAAGTCTATCTGAGATGTACAATGGGTTAATGATGGCACACTGACACCAAATTTCACGACAGTTTTGCTCTACACTACCATGAACGCGTCTCACGATGGGTAAGTCGTCACCTCCTACACTCCATTATCCACATCTCACCCTTCCTCTTGACCCCTCTGCGATGGAGATCAGAACTGCGGCGATCAGTGTTGAAGTGAGGTGGTTTTCTTATGAGTGACAGAGGAAAACGTTTCACACACAGTGCCGTTCAGAAGCAACACGAAAAGGCCTCAAGAGGCAGCATAAATGATGTCAGTGAAACCATCCCTTCCCTTGAGGCGTTCATTTACACACATTTCGCGGTCAAAAACGGCAATTTGCCGTACGACGTGGAACAGAATGACATTTTTGACAACATTTGACGCCGTTGACATTCCCTGTACGATTCACCTATTCTCTATGGCCATAGTATGGCTGTAGCCTCATTAAACCCATATTGAAGTGTAACGCGACCGCAGTTTTTACTCTGGTATAGAGGGTGGAATCACTAGGGAGCGTTCAAAATTATTCGACCAAAGTTGGACGTGATGCGAAGCAGAAAAGGATGTTTATGGATTTGCAATCCTCCTGTTTCGCGTCCTCCGATGGAGTCATCACTAGGGGTTGCGATATTGACATGTGCATGAATAAAACGGTAAGGAGTCCCTCTAAGACCCCTACTTCGGCAACACCCCCTTGGTGGCACTTTTGGCACCCTACACCTTAGTGACACTCCACTGTTGCTCTAGTGCCTGCTCGTGGTCATGCAGAATGTGAATGACACCCTCTATGCCCCCTTCTGGTGCCTCTTCGGGTCGTATCTGAACGGTGTGTCAGAAATGTTTTGCTTGGACGCCCACAATAAAGTCGCATGATTTCAATGCTGACCGACGGCGTTCTGATCTCCATCGCAGGTGCATTAAGGGAAGGGGTGGAACATGGGTAAGGACACATCCACCGTGGCGGTGGGCAGAATTCTCTGAAATTTGGTGCCAGTGTGATATCATTAACTCATTTTACACCTCACATGAACTTCTGAGCCCTATCATTTGATTTTCATTGTCGACACCTTGCTGTTTGAAGCGTCGCCGAGCCCGACGTTGACGTCGCACGGCGACCCTCCTTTGTGCTATTACTAAGGAAGAATGAGCCAGATTTCACACTTCTGTGACGCGTTGGGGGAAAATGACGGAATTTCCAAAAAGTGACCCTTTAATTCTCTTGCACAGGGTATATTCTGAAATTACGGTATACAGAAGGGCTCACTTGGGGCGGGAGTGAAGGATAACTGCCAGTCTACGTGTAGAAAGGGAGCTTGAGAGGAGGCTGTGCACGTTCCTCTGGCTAGTAGATGGTCCCGGTGAACAGGACCGGAGATAAACGCTGTGAGCTTTCCGCTCTAGCAGAAAGCTGAAGTACAAAAGAGCGGCTTCGCTGCTCCCTGCCCTTCAAGACATTCCGCCAACCACACACTTGATTCGTCTCCCATGTTTCCTCTTTGTCGTCTGGGTAGCGCATGTAGATAGTTTTGTCTGCACGGAAAGGGTGGCACGGTGTTTACGTATACAGCAACAACAAAAAGAGTGATATGGTGCTGACGTTTACACATTCCACCAGGTATGTACGCCACTGAGAAAGTGTTTGAAAGACGCCGCTGGTAACTTTTGACATAAACATTTTGTAACCAATTCCCAAAATATTCCCAACTGGCTGGCGGTCCTGTGCAGTGTCTTTCCTTATGCAACTTCAAATGATTTGCAGGTCCTACCTATGTACTTCCAGCTTGTGATTGGGGGTCTTTTGCTGGATGGAATACTTTCCTCATCCAGACGAACCACAACTTGATATGTGTCCAGAGCCTCATGCAAGCAACTGAAACACATGCCGCATCGAGTAAAGCTTGTAGTTCCATGCGATTTTCGAGATTCGGTTTTCTGATGTTAACTGAGAAACTTAGAAACTGATACATGTAAAAATATAAATGCGTATAGGAAAATTGTCTTGTTTTGGGACGGGCGGAGTCATGGGCCCTATGACCTCCAATGGGAATTTAAAATTAACAAGCATGGAGAACATGGGCGGGGACTATGAACAGGTGGCGCTAGGAGGGGATGTGAGTCGGACAGGGAGCGAGCCGGGGTAGTTCTCGCATTTGCGATAAACCATATGTGCAGTTGCCGCAGTGGGTAATGCAACTGCCTATTAAGCACGAGGTTCTGTATTCGAGTCCCGGTACGGCAAGCATTTTCACTCGTCACCGCTGATTCCGCACCAAGTCCCGATGCAGCTGACGTCATTAGTTCCTTTCCTTTCCTTTCTTCTCTCTCCCCCTTCAATTTACCTAGTAAAATGATTCGGTTACTTAATAATCTCTACGGCCTTCCTGTGCAGCCTTTCATAGTATCAGCTTGTGGCTGCTATTGTAAGTCTTATCAACTCGAATCCGGTGATCTGTCTGCAACGCGTGTTTGGTAAATCTGAGCTCTCCGTTTTTCCCATTTTACATTTGCTCTTGTGTTCTTTTAGTCATTTTTCGACCTTTCTTTTAGTAGTAGCCACGTACACGTCTCCACTACAACACGGAATCCCGTAAATTGCTGCGTTTTTCAGCGCTTTCCTACTCTAGGTAGCGCCTTTATTGAACATCAGGAAAACCCTGTATTTTACACACTTTCATTTTCGTGGTTTTCTTAATGCTCTCCCTGTCTAACAGACTAATACCCATTCTTCAGCAACCCTCGGTAAGATATTCAATTCCGCGCCGAGCAGCTGCATTTCACAAATGTTCCTCGCTCTGTCCTCTGTTGTTATTATAGCACCTCGTTTTGTCGGGGGTCGTGATTGGTATCCAGTTGTGGGTAACGGCCCATGTGCCCGGGCGGACGCAGAAACAGAATTTTGCTTCCGTCAGTAAGTCAGTTGCAACCCAAGGTGTGCATTGCACCTCCGAAAAAGGTACCACTGCCCCCCCCCCCCCCTCTCTTTGAAGATGTTCTCCGCAGGAGACGACGAAACGTTGGGTTGCAAGAAGGTTTTCATCCTACATCGGAATAATAGCGCGGAATATTTTAATAAGTCCGACACTTGCCACTGAATTAACACGTGCTCTTGCCGAGGCAAGCTGTGAGATATGCGTTCGGTTTGGCAACTCATTGGGCACACCCTTGGCTCCTTGTCTTTTATTACATACGCTGAAGTGACAAAAGTCATGGGATACCTCCTAATATCGTGTTGGATCTCCTTTTTCCCGACGTAGTGTAGCAACTCGGCGTGGCATAGATTTAGCAAGTCGTTGGAAGTCCCCTGCAGAAATATTGAGTCATGCTGCCCCTGTAGCCGTCCATAATTGCCAAAGCTTGGTGATGCAGAATTTTCTGCATGAACTGACCTCGCGATTATGTTCCTTGAATGTTTGATGATATTCCTATCGAGAGATCTGGGTCGGCAGTTCACTCACGCGAACTGTCCAGAATGTTCTTCAAGCCAATTGGGAAAAATTGTAGTCTGCTGACGTGGCGCATTGTCACCCCTAAAAATTTCATCGTTGTTTGGAAACATAATGTCTATGAATGGCTGCAAATGGTCTCCAACCAGCCGAACATAACCATTTTCTGATAACCATTTTCAGTCAACGATCACTTCAGTTGGACCAGACACCCAGCCCAAACGATTTTGGCGCCACCACCAGCTTGAACAGCGCATTGTTGACAACCTTGGTCCATGGCTATGTGGGGTCTCCGATTAGTTGTTGCCAACCGAAATCTGGACTCATGTGACCAGCCCACGATTTTCCAGTCGTCTAGGCTCCAACCGATCTGGCCAGGAAACAAGGAGAGGCACTGTAGAATATGGTTTGCCGTTAGCAAAGGCACTCGCTTAGGTTGTCTGCTGCCATAGCTCATTAACGCCAGATTTCGCCGTACTGTCCTAACGGATACGTTCGTCATACGTTCATCATTGATTTCTGCGGTTATTTCACGCGTTGTTGCTTGTCTGTTAGCACTGACATTTCTGCGCAATGCCGCTGCTCTCTGTTGCTAAGTGAAGGTCCTCGGCCACTACGTTGTAGATGATTAAGAGGTAACACCTGTAACACTTGATACTTGGTATTCTTGACACTGTGGATCACGGTATATTGAATTTCCTATTTCCGAAATGGAAAGCCCCATGCGTCTATCTCCAACTATCATCCCCCGTTCAAAGTCTGTTGATTTCCATTGTGCGGCCACAATGACGTCGGAATCGTTTTCACACGAATCACCTGAGTACAAATGACAGCTACACTAACGCACTGTCCTTTTATACTTTGTGTACGCGATACTACCGCCATCTGTATATATTCATATCGCTAACGAATGACTTTTGGCACTTCCGTGTATTAAGAAGCTTACAGATGTGCAAGTAGAACAAATATTTGTTACAGTTCATAACTGCATTCTTGTCTTTTTTCATTCAATTACCATTCATCAGGTGGAAAGTGGTAGAGATTGCAAGAGACTACCCTGTAGCAACACTTTTGATAACTATAATATTCAACCAAATACGTCAGGGATATGGTAACTGGCCACTGTGTCACGCGTGTAGGGGAAATTTACGTTGGCTGTAAATATGAAACATGGTGCAGTGTAAATTATTCACTGTAAATATATACTAATAGTAACTGTTTTCTGTACTGATCGGTAAAATCGGATGTAGTAGTGGCACTTGTTCTCGAAACTGTTTAAAAAACTACAGCGATCCTGTTATTTTTCAGGTTCTCTGTTTCGATGGCTTCTTTCAAGAGTCTGTTGAAGAAACGAAAGGATACGCCTACCAAATACGAAAGTGCAGAATATATTTTTATCTTGAAGATGGTACTGTGCAAGTTATTGAGCCAAAAGTGCTCAACAGTGGAATTCCGCAAGGTAAGTGTATCTCTACGCCTTTGAGAACTTCAAACACATCTCATCATCGCTCAGTACATCAGTATGCCACTTCTTGCCACATTGATTCATCCTGGACGATACTCTTGAACTTCAGTCTGCCCTTCATCATTACTAAATTGTGAGTTGATACTGTATATGATCCTGGGTACACCTTATGATCCAGTGTAAGATTCGGAATGTCTATCTGAGCATGATTTCTGCCACTTGGTATCTACTTTTGTGTCCAGATCTTTTCCAAGTAAATGTCCTCCTCTTTTGATTTTTGAACAGTGTATCCGCCATTACTAGCTGAAATTTATTGCGTCCTAATAACGTGCTGTAACTCATCCGGTGTCTGTCTTTTGTCATCATGGTATTAACTTGGCAAGAAATCAGAATCATTGGGAAACCGTTTAAAATAATAATTGACCATGCATTTGATAGATATGAATGGTACAGCTGTGTGAGTTTGATCGCTGGGGCAAGGTAGGTGGCCAACCTGCTCTATGCATGGACAGGGACTTCAGTTAGAAGTATAGCTGTGCAGGTTCTGAAACAAAGGGAACCACCACCCCCAACGACGACATCGATGATGTTGTGCATTGTTGCCAACTTCCTCCCTCTCTGACAATGCCCTGTGTATAAAATGGTGTAAAATTCAAAAAATTCAGAGAAATTCAAAACAACCCAATTGTTTTACATGTTGGCTCCCCTCTCCCCCCTCTCTCCTTATGATTTCACTCAGGAATAGGACTGTTGTCTTAACTATAAATCGGGAGGAAATCCAAGATAGTGCATTTTTCTGTTGGTATGAAATTCAAGAACAGCTTGTATGACGTCAGAGTCTAAAATGGCGATCCAAAAACGCGACCTTTGCATGCTAAGACAGTCTGTACGACGCCAGAATGCAATGTATCAATCTAACATAGCACCAGCCGCTTACCAGTACAGCCTGTATCATGTCCGAATCCAAGATAGCGATCCAAGATGATGGACAAAACATTGCAAATGTCAGTCATGACCACACAGTGCTCTGTGTAGTTATGAGTGCATTATGCTGGAGCTAAGTGACTTCGAACATGGGTAAATTCTTGGTACTCGTATGCTGGTGCTTCCATAACCAAGATAGACAAAGTGTTTGGTGTTTCTAGAGCCACTATTTCGAAAATTTATACCGCGCACAAGGAAAACTGAAAAACGTCATCTGCTAAGTCGCAATGTGTACGAAAGTGTGTACTGAGTGTTTGTGACCGACGGTTATTGAAGGAAATTGTGACGAAAAGAAAAAGGACAACTGCTGTAAAAGTCACTACAGAACTGCGTGTTGCACTCACGAAACCTACCAGCACCAAAACCACACGACTGGAACTCCATAAACAGGGAACTACAGGGCAAGCTAGAATTCGAAAGCATAAATCTGTGATGCGAATGTCCGTAGGAGGTAAATGTGATGCCAAAGCCATAAAACTTGGGCTGTGGAGCAATAGAAGAAAATCATTTGGTTGGATGAGCCTTGTTGCACAGTATTTCCAATTATGGCTGAGTTTACGTCCCAGGAGAGAAACATTGCGGAGGTTCAGTAATGATCCAGGCAGCCACATTGTGGTAATCCATGTGCCGCATGGTTATTCTGCAAGGCGTCATTACTGTCAAGGATTGTGTGATTATGTGATAATTTTGGCTAGTCTGGTCCATCCCACAGTACAATGTTCGTTCCCCTATGGTGATGCTGTGTTCCAAGACGACAAGGTTCCTGATCATACATACATCGTCCACAATAGTTTTATGAGCACGACGAAGAACTGTCACATCTCCCCTGGCCACCTAAGCCCCCAAATACAGCATTTGCTATACCCTCCCTATGTGTTTCACTATTTTGTGGATTTAATCACAAAAGGTTTTGTTTAGAACCTGGAGATGAAATAAATTATACAAAAGTGAAACTTGTACTGTATTATTTATATTAAACGACTTGACAACTGCTGTCGATAAAGCAGAAACCACTTTAAAATCTTTGACTTGCTGGCTGGTTATATTAGAAGACATTTTGATAGTTGTAACTTTCACTGTTTTGACAGCGGTATTTTTTTTTTTTTTTTTTTTTTTTTTTTTTTTTTTTTTTTTTTTTTTTTTTTGAAGAGCCACACTCAGTTGGCCAAAGAGCCACATATCACCCACGAGCTGTGGTTTGCCGATCATTGATCTAGAGGAACTATTCAGTGCCAAGCATAAAATGACCTGAAAGAGGCCAGAGTGTTTCCAGCGTAACATCGCTCTCTACAAGTTATGCTAACTTACCGATGTGCAGAGACATTTTTGCTTCTCTCACAATCGGTCTCTCTAGTACTGGGATGTCTTGGTGCACATGATCTGCTGCACATTGCCAATAAACTTGGAGTCTTGTGTCAGCTTGCTCTGACTGTTTGGCATTTGAAGTCTTTGTGGGAACAAGCTCTCTCCTGGTGGAAGTATGAGGACCTGTCTCACAGGAGCGGATCCAGTGGGAGTCATGACGCTTCCCCTCAAAATACACTTAAAGAGAAGCATTTACATTTTGGCATAGGCCAGTTACCTAATAAAGGTTTCTCGGGCTTCCAGTCGCGTCAAGTGGTTTAAAATGCACCAGCCTTCGGCCGAGTACTCCTCGGCCGTTGTCAAGTGGTGTTATCTTCTTGTTGCTGCTGCCGTCCTTATACAGCCGCGCTGACTTCTGTGACGTCACTGATACCCGCTCCGGCACCATGTATGGTAATGTTTGCGTGTTGCGGCCGCCGCGCCCGCTTCAACCGTCCGATGGCCGGGTCCCGCGCTGTGCTTAGCTGCAGGCCGCCGCCTTTATTGAGCGTGTTGTCACAAATTTTTATTTCGATCGCTTCTTTTATTATGCTATCCCAAAAACTGTTAGTCCGTGTGATAATAGATGTCTCGTCGAATGCAACACGATAACCGTTTCCTAATGCATGTTCTGCTACCGCTGATTTCTCTGGGTACCGTAGTCAAGAACATCTCTCGTGTTCTACACAGCGCTCTTCAATGGTACGCACAGTCTGCCCGATATAGAACCGTCCACATCCACATGGTATTTTATATACTCCTGGCGTTCTGAGACCTACGTCGTATTTCACAGGCCTCAAGAGTTGTCGAATTTTTGCTGGAGCCCTGAAGAACAAATCGATTTTATGCCTCTTTAGGAGCCAGCTTATCTTTCCTGTTATTGAGCCACAGAACGGCAAGAACGCAAACTTCTTAAAGTCTTTCTTGGAGTCTTTCTGCTTACGTATTTTTGGAAAGATAGCTTGCGAAATCTGGTGGTTGTTGTAGCCGTTTTCCTTGAATACTTTCCGCATGTGGCTCTGTTCCTTCTGCAAGTTTTCAGAATATGAGACGGTTTCGGCTCGATGCACTAAGGTCCTCCGAACAGAACTTTTCTGCGACGGATAGTATAGCTGTTAGCGTGCAGATATCAGTTTGTGTGGGTGGGTTTTCGGTAAACGCTGTGGCTGAGACACCCATTTGCTTTGCTGAGGACGAGGGCATTAAGGAATGGCAACGCACCATCTGTCTCTATCTCCATCGTGAAATTGATGTTGTCATGGATGTTGTTGATGTGGTCCAAGAATTCTACCAGCTTTTCATGTCCATGAGACCAGACCACGAACGTGTCGGCGACGTAACGATAGAAACAACTAGGCTTTTCAGGAACCGTGTCCAGGGCGATGTTATCAAAGTACTGCATGAACAGATTGGCTACAACTGGAGCTAATGGGCTCCCATCGCAACACCGTCCGTCTGGTTGAAATTTTCACCATATGGAGAAACCTTTGTTAGTACATATCGCCGTGAAACAATGCACTTCTATGCCAATTACCTTTCGGAGAATAAACTACCACGAAAACTTAGAATCTAGAAAATGGCAAGGAATTCTATAAATTAGAAGAACTAATAACTTTTTATAATACTTTTAATGAACGGTGAAAATACACATTTCTTACAATGCTGGTACGACAGATCCAAACATACATCCGTACGCTACCACTTCCCGGAAGAAAAGGGTGAAGATACATGAATTAATAAATTGAAGAGCGAATTTCTTACTTGTTTCATACAGAAATTTAACGATGTATCAAAACATTATCCTTGCCAAAAAGCAACTCCTTTTGCGGTGTCCTTGGTTTATAGTCATTCAGTTTACATATATCTTATATATCATGAAAAAAGAAAAGAAAGAAAAATATGTTGAAGAAAGAAACAAAGCCAAACAGATAATTGCAGCATCCAAGAAGAAATCGTGGGAAGACTTTGAAAACAGGTTGGAGACTATGGGTCAAGCTGCTGGAAAACCATTCTGGAGTGTAATTAGCAGTCTTCGAAAGGGAGGTAAGAAGGAAATGACAAGTAGTTTGGACAGGTCAGGAAAACTGCTGGTGAATCCTGTGAATACCTTGGGAAGATGGAGGGAATATTTTGAAGAGTTGCTCAATGTAGGAGAAAATGTGATCAGTAATGTTTCAGATTTCGAGGTAGAATGGGATAGGAATGATGATGGAAATAGGATCACATTTGAGGAAGTGGAAAAAATGGTCAATAGATTGCAGTGCAGTAAAGCGGCTGGGGTGAATGAAATTAAGTCGGAACTCATCAAATACAGTGGAATATCAGGTCTTAAATGGCTACACAGGATAATTGAAATGGCCTGGGAGTCGGGACAGGTTCCATCAGACTGGACAAAAGCAGTAATCACACCAATCTTTAAACATGGAAACAGAAAAGATTGTAACAACTACAGAGGTATCTCTTTAATCAGCGTTGTGGGTAAAATCTTCTCAGGTATTGTTGAAAGGAAAGTGCGAGTATTAGTTGAGGACCAATTGGATGAAAATCAGTGTGGGTTTAGGCCTCTTAGAGGTTGTCAGGACCAGATCTTTAGCTTACGGCAAATAATGGAGAAGTGTTATGAGTGGAACAGGGAATTGTATCTATGCTTTATAGATCTAGAAAAGGCATATGACCGGGTTCCTAGGAGGAAGTTATTGTCTGTTCTACAAGATTATGGAATACGAGGCAAACTTTTGCAAGCAATTAAATGTCTTTACATGGATAGTCAGGCAGCAGTTAGAGTTGACGGTAAATTGAGTTCATGGTTCAGAGTAGTTTCAGGGGTAAGACAAGGCTGCAACCTGTCTCCACTGTTGTTCATATTATTCATGGATCATATGTTGAAAACAATAGACTGGCTGGGTGAGATTAAGATATGTGAACAGAAAATAAGCAGTCTCGCATATGCGGATGACTTAGTTGTGATGGCAGATTCTATTGAAAGTTTGCAAAGTAATATTTCAGAGCTAGATCAGAAATGTAAGGACTATGGTATGAAGATTAGCATCTCCAAAACGAAAGTAATGTCAGTGGGAAAGAAATATAAACGGATTGAGTGCCAAATAGGAGGAACAAAGTTAGAACAGGTGGACGGTTTCAAGTACTTAGGATGCATATTCTCACAGGATGGCAACGTAGTGAAAGAACTGGAAGCGAGGTGTAGCAAAGCTAATGCAGTGAGCGCTCAGCTACGATCTACTCTCTTCTGCAAGAAGGAAGTCAGTACCAAGACTAAGTTATCTGTGCACCGTTCAATCTTTCGACCAACTTTGTTGTATGGGAGCGAAAGCTGGGTGGATTCAGGTTACCTTATCAACAAGGTTGAGGTTACGGATATGAAAGTAGCTAGGATGATTGCAGGTACTAGTAGATGGGAACAATGGCAGGAGGGTGTCCACAATGAGGAAATCAAAGAAAAACTGGGAATGAACTCTATAGATGTAGCAGTCAGGGCGAACAGGCTTAGATGGTGGGGTCATGTTACACGCATGGGAGAAGCAAGGTTACCCAAGAGACTCATGGATTCAGCAGTAGAGGGTAGGAGGAGTCGGGGCAGACCGAGGAGAAGGTACCTGGATTCGGTTAAGAATGATTTTGAAGTAATAGGTTTAACATCAGAAGAGGCATCAATGTTAGCACTGAATAGGGGATCATGGAGGAACTGTATAAGGGGGGCTATGCTCCAGACTGAACGCTGAAAGGCATAATCAGTCTTAAATGATGATGATGATGATGATGATGATGATGAGAAAAATAATGTGATTCAATACACGGTGTAACATATATGATTGTCAAATACTTGTCTATGTTATGTAGTAGATAGGATTGAGAGAGATATGCATTATCATAATTATGTAATCACCATGTTGTGCCATGCCAGGGGATTGTAGAACTCCTCGTGATGACTGGGTGTTGTGTGATGTCCTTAGGTTAGTTAGGTTTAAGTAGTTCTAAGTTCTAGGGGACTGATGACCATAGACGTTAAGTCCCATAGTGCTCAGAGCCATTTGAACCATTTTTTTGATTGTAGAACTGACACCACATCACACTAAGTCCAACAGCCACTTTGTCTGCAAAGAGCTGTCGCCACTAGGAGTGGCCCCCATGTCAGTAACTGGATGCTCAATAGGTTGCCGGCCGACCACACGCTCGAGAGCCTAGTGTGGAATAACTGCAAGGATACAAGAGCAGCTGACACATCATTTGATGTCATACAGTGTTTCTGTACCCACCCATCTGGCCAGAGCCTGCCTGTACTGACATGTCTATATGATGTTTGGAGTGCAGGTATTCATCTAGTGTTTGGAACAGTCTGTGTTCCCCACTATAGCCAG
Source organism: Schistocerca cancellata (assembly GCF_023864275.1). NCBI lineage: Eukaryota > Metazoa > Arthropoda > Insecta > Orthoptera > Acrididae > Schistocerca > Schistocerca cancellata. Next base: position 908,978,174 of record NC_064627.1, on the reverse strand, counting down.
CTAATGATTTCACATTTTAGAATGGCGTTGTCTTGTGATGCACGCTGGTCCTCCTCATCTACTGCGACTAGAACACACGCTCTGCACCTCTTTCTCTTCCCGAGTTCATCGAGCATAATAACACAATGTTTATCTTAGCCGTATTGAAGCATAAAGTACATTTCATCACAGGGCCCCACATAACAGGTGTTCACACAGGGGCATTCCTAAGGTCTTAATCAATACTTAATTTTAGAACTGAACAGTACACTATTATGTCGACGAGCGTCCATCCTGAACACTCAATAAAATTGCCTCGGTTTCAACTGTTGGGGAGAAAAGTATGACCAGCGTGCGAAATAGGTCTGATGCTTAAAAAAAAAAAGAAATCATGAGATAGTTACTTCCCATTGCTTTGTGTGCACACGTTTCCAGAAGAAATTCGCAAAGTCATGAAGTTGGTGATGAAGATTGTTAACTCCGTAATAACTAAAGCTGTTAATCATCGCTAATTTAAAGAATTTTTAACTGAAACTTCTGCTGCATAAGAAGGTATAAGGGGCTTTCAAAAAGAAACGAGCCGGAGTCTGGAATGCGCAAACCGGTGACAGGAGGGTAACATCGTGGCATGTGTAACGAGGTGTGGTTCCAACCAGAGCGTGGAAGCTCACAGCCCATCGCTAGAGGGCACACGTGCACGTCAAGTGACTATACAGAGCTAGCAGCGGCATGCGTCAATCGTCCAATGCTGCCGGTCGCATTGCAAACAGTGGCATCGAGGCGTCAAAATAAGAACAGAGAGGTGCTGTTCGTTTTCTGACAGCGGAAGGAGTAGGAGGAACGGACATTCATCGACGAATGTCACAAGCGTACAGCGAACACTGCATGTCCCTTGCAAGGGTTAAGGTTTGGCACAACCGCTTCAGGGAAGGACCGGTGTCGTTATCCGATGATGCACGGTGGATGCACTGATTACCCAGGACCGCCGAATGACAGTGAAAGCCATAGCCGCCATGGTCGGATTGAGCGTCGGAAGTGTTCACACCATCATGAAGGAACGACTGTACATGCGCAAAGTGTGTGCCAAGTGGGTGCCCCACAGTCTTCAACCACACGAGGAAGCATGTCGAATGGTCCACTGTATTGTTCATCTGCAGCGCTACGCTCGGTAAGGGAATGCGTTGCTGGCACGAGTGGTGGCTGGAGATGAGTCATGGTGTCATCACTTCGAACCAGAATCAAAACGACGAAGTCTCCAGTGGAAGCGTCCGGGGTCACCACCGCCAAAAAAAAAAAAAAAAAAAAAAAAAAAAAAAAAAAAAAAAAAAAAAATCCAAGGCCATCCACACGAGTGCAGGCTGACGATCTTCTTTGACCAAATGGCCCCCTACTGATTCACTTCCTGCCGCACGGGACAACAGTGAATGCCCAGCGTTACTCGCAAACCTTGATCACCCTTCGGCAAACGATCAAATCAAAAAGACCAGGCAATCTCACCCACTGGGTCATTCTGCTCCATGACAATGCAAAGCCTCATACGGCCAACACAGTCGCAGCACTCCTGCAGAAATTCAAATGGGAGGTTCTCGGCCACCCTCCATACAGTCCGGACCTCTCTCCCTGTGATTAAGCCATTTTTGGTCCCCTTAAAAAGGCTCTAAGGGGCAAACGATTCATCTCGGACGACGACGTCCAGCTGTACATGCGGAACTGGTTAACATCACAGCCCCGAAAATTTTATGAGACAGCCATTCTCCGCCTTGTGTCACAGTGGGACAAGAGTCTCAACAGCCAGGGTCAGTACTTCTAACATACAGGTACTGGTTTCTGTAATTATACCTCCGGCTGATTTCTTTTTGAACGCCCCTTATAATTGATCATCAAGAGGACCTGTTTTGAAACGTTTCGTTTCCTTATTTAAAAAATTAAAGCATTTCTCCTTGGGAACAATCTTCATTATCCGATACTAACGAACGATCACTGGAACCAAAAAGTTTATTTCATGCTAGAAACTACGTCTCATTTAAATCGACTAAATCGTAAACTACACGGAAATTTTTAAATGTTAGAACAAGTTGTTTCATTTGAAAATTTATTATCTCTTTTTGTTTAAGACTGTGAAAGAGAAACTTTGATTCACTTTCGAAGCCTGTTGAAACATCGCCAAGAAAACAATTCTGATATCGACATTTGCACTTTTAAATAGGAGGACGCTTTTTCTCAACAGATTTCAGCACTGTAGAAATAACAAAGCAACATTAGCCTTTGTTAGAAAACGTTTAATGCTGTTCTAACGGAATTCAATTTTTCTCCTTTTAATAATGGCAATGGCAACTTTGAAATGCAATTGCTCGATATAAAAAAAACTAATTCTGTAGCTCGAAATTTGAACGTCTTCGTTATGATATAGAAATACTGGAGAAAAACAAACGTGCATTTACTTCACAGCCTTGGTGGTCTGCTTTGAAATACCTGGAGAAGGTATTTTTAACATCTGGAATAATATTATTAAAAAAGACACACATACACACACACAGCATACAAATTTGACCAGGAGATGCAAGACCATTGTTCACATAAATGTTTCTATCAGTGTCATGATTTAATTGTATGGATACCTCAGAATTTAATTTTATCAGTAAATAATATAATTAATAAGTACGATATCGAGTTTTATTCACCGTAACTTCAGTTTAATGAAGACTTAAAACACTAAGTAAACGTTATTACTTTAATTTTAGGGATTGTTGTGGAATGAAAGAAGATGTAGTATCGAGTTTTGAGAAAGGTATGTTGAGGTGGGTTGGACATATAGGGAGGATGAACGAAAGGAGTACAATGTGAGTGTGGATGGGAGAGTTGGAGAGGGTGGACCTCAGCAAACGTAAGTCAGTCAGACTGAGGACACTGCTAGCAAAGGCCGGTTTAAGAATACTCTAATTTAGTTAATAACAATGTACCTACCTGTATACTTTAACTCTAAAAATTTAGGCTATCAAAATAAATTTCAATCGTTCTACTGTTGAAATTTGGCTCAACTGACTAATGGATCTATGTATCGAATTCGATGTAAGTAAGCTGACAACAACCTTCACGCCACGTGAACTTAATGCTCCAGGGACGCTCATCAACCGACAGCGCATCCCGCGGCCGCCGCCGCACAGCGACGAGTTCTACGACATTCTCGACTTCAACGTCGGCCGCGAAATTGAGCTGTTCGGGCGCGTCTTCAAGCTCACCAGCTGCGACGCCTTCACCCGCGCCTTCCTCAGCCGAATGGGCGTTCCCGTTCCAGAGGCCATCGCTCAACCCATAGATCCGTACACCAACATCAGAGAGCAGGTCAGTAACACGTAAGGAATGAGTCACATGCACTCAAACATAGAGGAAATGATTATCAAGTACTTATCAGAAAGGAACAGTGACCCATTTCCTTTTGATTGGTGTAGTGCTAGCAACTTCCCAGTACAGACAGTAAAGAAACGCTCATAGCTAAAGAGCAGAGGAGTTAAAGGGAAAGTATTTATGGCTAAGTTTTAGCAGAAAGAAATTTAAAAAAAGTAGGCCAAATAATTCATACACCAATACTCTGTCCGTAAAACCTTATCCTTTTCAGTAAGACATAATTACCGGAGCAAGTGCACACCTTTACACCTTTACTTGGTATAATAGGGTCCATACGTACACTACTGTTTGGAAAAAGTGAAACACAAAGATCGAGAGATGTGATCGCAATGAAATTTGTTCCACCGATTAGGGACATGACACTACACAAATGATTACCATTACAGACCTGTATGTGCACTGTGACTCGAAATTCAGTATGGAGTAGCGCCACCACGTGCTGCAATCAGAGTCGCTAAACTTCATGGCGTGGAATCAAAGAGTGCCCGAATGTGCTGCTGGGGAATACTCTGCCATATGGTTTGTAAGCGTGTCCACAAAACATCAACTGTGGCTGCAGAAGGACGTGAAGGAAAAAGTTGCTGACCGACCGTATCCCAGACATGTTCGATGGGTGACATGTCAGGCGAACGGACTAGGCGAGTAATGCAGTGCTACCATCATTCTTTGAAGGAGGCTTGCACATCCCTAACCACATGCAGCTGGGCGTGGTCTTGCTGAAATATGGCATTGGAAAAGCCTGCAGGAGGGCTAGTTGTAGAACCTCCCTAATGTAGCGGCAGCTGTTCAGATTGCTCTCAAGACGTAAAGGCGAGATGTGTGTTACAGGCAATGGTACCCCAACCAACACACTTCGCATTTGTACGCCATATCGCCCAGTTATACAGTCTACTGGATTGCGTCTACAACGACGGCGGTGAATAATTATGTGCCCGCATCTCGTGGTCGTGCGGTAGCGTTCTCGCTTCCCACGCCCGGGTTCCCGGGTTCGATTCCCGGCGGGGTCAGGGATTTTCTCTGCCTCGTGATGGCTGGGTGTTGTGTGCTGTCCTTAGGTTAGTTAGGTTTAAGTAGTTCTAAGTTCTAGGGGACTTATGACCACAGCAGTAGAGTCTCATAGTGCTCAGATCATTTGAACCAATAATTATGTGGCCATCACTGTGGGACAAGTTGAAGGAAGACACACCCGGAAACGTTACTTTTTTCCATTCAGCACGCCAATGTCGGCGTTCGCTTGCCCATCGCAGTCTGCGGTGTTAGTGGATTCTGGTCACCGGAAGCCGATGCAATTGCATGCATGCAACCAGTCCAGCCTGCAGAAGGCGGCGTCGAACCATCAATGCAGACTTGTCCACTTCCGTTGCAGTGACCCACTGTCACACCAACACTGTGGATGTAGCTGTCTGTCTGTTACGCAAGATGATAAGATGGCCGTCATCTCGCGCTGTGATCATATTGTGTCGTCCAATACCCTGTTGGTACTTTGTAATTCCTTCTTCTATCCACTGGTTCCACGTACGCCTCGCTGTTGAAGCAGCATGCCCTGAAAAAGCTGCAGTGTTATATGGAACGACAGGTCCACCTCCCAGAGACCAATCATTCCTGTAGGTTTATTCTCACAAAGAAGAAAACAGCAACCAGCCACTATTAATACTGCTATTTATTTAGGTAAATAGCGCCGTTACCGGTTTCGAACTGGCAAGTTCATCATCAGACGGCTGTTCACATGATTTTCAAGATACATTTTACATTATCGTCCGTTTTCGATTTTTATTATTCCACTGTGGCGAAGTAGTTCTGGTGTGTTGTTGCCGTCGAAAATTCCGCGCGATTTTGTTGCGAAGTTGCGCGCAGACCATTGGTTCTGAGTATTTCACGTTTTGCAAACAGTAGTGTATCGTGAAAATAGATGTATGTCTATACTCCACATCTCTTAAACCACTGGACCAATTTCAACCAAAGTCGGTACACATATTCCTTACTGTCAGACAACAGTCGCTGTGGGGGTAAGAACCTCCTACCTCTCATAGTTCAGAAGATATGACGTCATAAACAATGGGATGCGTTAAAAACTGCCCCATCATGCATGACTGTTATTTTGATTACTTTTGTGCTATTTACACTTTTCGCCAAAAATTTTTCTGGCAGTATCCACTTAGCCGCTAAATGCACCTACAAAATTGTATCATGACCCCACGCATAGTTCAGGAAATATGACGCCATAAACGCTGAGATGCGTGACAAACTACCAGATTGTGCATGATGTTTAAATTTACTATTTCTTTGCTACTAAATCTATTCGCAACGCGATTTTCAGACACTATTCACATATTCTGTTGAATGTACCTACACAACTATACCACTGTACGACACAGTTCCAGAGGTATGACGTCAGAAATAATGAGATACATGAAAAAATTACATTACATTTATTTTTACTACTAACGAAGAGAACACGGCAGGTGTCATAGCCCGATTTTCTAGAAACTTCGCTCAGTGGAAGAGGAGTTAAAATAAGAGAACATGTGTCTCGGCTTATCAATAGATAATCGACCGTTTCTGAAAAAACGACGGTCAAAGTTTTCGATGTATTTTCCAAGTAGTTTATGTGCCTTTTTCCAGCGATACTCTCAGAGGGAACGGTGGCACAGTGATTAGCGTCGCGGCTTATTAATTTTGCGCTCCGTGTTCGCACCCGATTACTACTTTTATTTTTGGTTTTCGTTTATATATCCACTAATTACTAAACGACTGTTTTCCAGTATATATTGATATAATATTGTCATTCACCTGCTAACTGTATGTCAGTTGAATGAATTTAAAAAACAAGAATGAGAAAATTATTTGAAATTGTTTTTGGTGAAATTCCTGTTGTGTATCTTGAGTCCTAATCAATTGTAAGCGCGTTTTCAGAAAAGTGCATGGTTTGCAACGAAATTATTTCCAGTGTCCGACATCTTCACCAATTTTAACGACATATCTTTCCCGACTAAGAATCGTATGAAGAAATGTCACTGTGATGATGATGATGATGTTTGGTTTGTGGGGCGCTCAACTGCGTGGTTATCAGCGCCCGTACAATTTCCCAATCTTTGCTCAGTCCAATTTCGCCACTTTCCTGGATGATGATGAAATGATGAAGACAACACAAACACCCAGTCATCTCGAGGCAGGTGAAAATCCCTGACCCCGCCGGGAATCGAACCCGGGACCCCGTGCTCGGGAAGCGAGAACGCTACCGCGAGACCACGAGCGGCGGACGAAATGTCACTGTGGGGAAACTGCCTTCGCACGATGATCGAGGTGTTCGGAATATCTATGTTTCGAATACGTATGTTTTTGGATAGGGTCGCCTTTAGCAAAACACAATTATGTTTTTTTAACCCAAACATGTTTCACTGCAGTTGCAGCATCTTCAGTAGGCTTTTATTTTACATTGTTAAAGATAAATAGTGTTCTTTGCTGTTTGTAGACATGCAGCTATTAGTTTTTAAATCGTAATTACAGATATCTGTAATTACGATTTAAAAAACTAATAGCTACAGATACCTATAATTACGGTTTAAAAACTAATAGCTTCATGTATACATACGGCAAAGAACACTCTTTATCTTTAACAGATGAAAAATAAAAGCCCACTGAAGATACTGCAAAATTGTGTCTTCCTGAAGGCGGATCCTATCCAAAAACATATGTATTGTTAAAGCAAACACGGAAGAAAAAGAGCTTCAACCCCAAGATGATTATGTTTCTAATGTTTCTACGACCGGTATTATCCAAGGAAAGGCACAAAATCTTCGTGAACAACAAACATATGAATAAAATATAAGAATTTAAGAACTTATATGAGTACGATATATCGGAATATGAGACTTTAAAAAGATTGTAGCCCGTCAACATACTACACACACATGTATAATATAATAAATGTGTGACACGTACTGTGAAATCCAGTTGTATCCGCTAATTTGATGCGAAACATTCGTGTAGCTATCTTTTACCGACGTGGGTAGATACTGAAAACAATAACCGCTGTGCCACCATTTCGTCTATGGATATCGTGCGGTAAAACGCATACTTGGAAAACTCCGATCGTCATTGTTTTCAGAAATGGTCAAGTTTCTACGGATAAGCCGAAATAAGCGTACGCTTATTTTGAATGCTCTTCCACTGAGCGAATTTCCTGGGAAACTGGCTGATGGCACTTGCCGCCTTCACCTCGTAAGACACTCCAGCAGTCGAGTGCACTTAAGAAAAATCCCGGACAGTTGGAAGCGCTTTTGAGAGCTTTCAGTTGCGCAGAGCAAACAGCCGTAGGTGAAAACACTAGCCGCCCGCCTCTGTATTTGCACTGTCAGCGCAGCTGGATTGTTATCCTAAGGGGCTTGGGTTCGGTTCCAGACCGGATTGGAGGTTTTCTCCGCTCGTGGACTGGGTGTTGTGATGCCCTTACGTTTGTATCGTCGAAACTGATATTCCACCGTTGAGAGGGCTATGTAGGCACGTCCAGAAAGCCACTAAATAAATTATAAAAAATCTGTACTTGATGCTTAGGGTAAATGGAATTACCCTGATACTACGGAAAATGATTAATGATTTTCTTAATTTTTTCCAGCTTTTAAAGGACTGTTCGTCAGAGCAGTCTTTTTTTATTATGGCCGGCCGTTGTGGTCGAGCGGCTCTAGGCGCTTCAGTCTGGAACCGCGCTGCTACTATGGTCGCAGGTTCGAATCCTGCCTCGGGCATGGACGTGTGTGATGTCCTTACGTTAGTTAGGTTTAAGTAGTTCTAAGTTCTAGGGGACTGATGACCTCAGATGTAAAGTCCCATAGTGCTCAAAGCCATTTGAATCTTTTTTTTTTTTTCACAGCTCAGGAGGCTCTATTCTGCGAAGCTTACGTTTTTGACGCGGTTGCTTGCTTGCAGACGGACACGCGGCTGGCGAAGAAACCGAACCGCACGATAGACACTCGCGGGCAGTTCCTGTCTCTGGACCGCAAGGTGCTGCGCTTCTACGGCTACTGGGACGACAGGGAGAGCGAGCACGGCATGCTACACCGGCTCGAGCTGCAGTACTTCCTGGCGGACGACACGATCGCCATCAAGGAGCACGTGCCGCCCAACTCCGGCCGCGACTCGGGCTTCATGTTCTGCCGCCGGGGGAAGCTGCCCAAGGTGTGCCCAGTTCTCTGCGCTACACGCCACTAGTTTGTCCCATGCCGTACCATTTAATTCGACGATGTCCGTGCCCCAGCAGTTCGAGACAACTCACTACAAGCTGACATGTAGATGCTATGACGTAGCTGTACGATATTTTTTCACGGGATACTGCTCTTGTGGCTATATATACAGGGTGGTCCATTGATCGTGACCAGGCCAAATACCTCACGAAATAAGCTTCAAACGAAAAAACTACAAAAAACGAAACTTGTCTAGCTTGAAGGGGGAAACCAGATGGCACTATGGTTGGCTCGCTAGATGGCGCTGCTATAGTACAAACGGTTATCAACTGCGTTTTTTTTAAATAGGAACCCCCATTTTTTATTACATATTCGTGTAGTACGTAAAGAAATATGAATGTTTCAGTTGGACCACTTTTTTCGCTTTGTGATAGATGGCGCTGTAACAGTCACAAACATATGGCTCACAATTTTAGACGAACACTTGGTAACAGGTAGGTTTTTTTAAATTAAAATACAGAACGTAGGTACGTTTGAACATTTTATTTCGGTTGTTCCAATGTGATACATGTACCTTTGTGAACTTATCACTTCTGAGAACGCATGCTGTTACAGCGTGATTACCTGTAAATATCACATTAACGCAATAAATGCTCAAAATGATGTCCGTCAACCTCAATGCATTTGGCAATACGTGTAACGACATTCCTCTCAACAGCGAGTAATTCGCCTTCCGTAATGTTCGCACATGCACTGACAATGCGCTGACGCATGTTGTCAGGCGTCGGTGGATCACGATAGCAAATATCCTTCAACTCTCCGCACAGAAAGAAATCCGGGGACGTCAGATCCGGTGAACGTGCGGGCCATGGTATGGTGCTTCGACGACCAATCCACCTGTCATGAAATATGCTATTCAATACCGCTTCAACCGCACGCGAGCTATGTGCCGGACATCCATCATGTTGGAAGTACATCGCCATTCTCTCATGCAGTGAAACATCTTGTAGTAACATCGGTAGAACATTACGTAGGAAATCAGCATACATTGCACCATTTAGATTGTCATCGATAAAATGGGGGCCAATTATCCTTCCTCCCATAATGCCGCTCCATACATTAACCCGCCAAGGTCGCTGATGTTCCACTTGTCGCAGCCATCGTGGATTTTCCGTTGCCCAATAGTGCATATTATGCCGGTTTACGTTAACGCTGTTGGTGAATGACGCTTCGTCGCTAAATAGAACGCGTGCAGAAAATCTGTCAGCATCCCGTAATTTCTCTTGTGCCCAGTGGCAGAATTTTACACGACGTTCAAAGTCGTCGCCATGCAATTCCTGTAGCATAGAAATATGGTACGGGTGCAATCGATGTTGATGTAGCATTCTCAACACCGACGTTTTTGAGATTCCCGAGTCTCGCGCAGTTTGTCTGCTACTGATGTGCGGATTAGCCGCGACAGCAGCTAAAACACCTACTTGGGCATCATAATTTGTTGCAGGTCGTGGTTGACGTTTCACATGTGGCTGAACACTTCCTATTTCCTTAAATAACGTAACTATCCGGCGAACGGTCCGGACACTTGGATGATGTCGTCCAGGATACCGAGCAGCATACATAGCACACGCCCGTTGGGCATTTTGATCACAAAAGCCATACATCAACACGATATCGACCTTTTCCGCAATTGGTAAACGGTCCACTTTAACACAGGTAATGTATCACGAAGCAAATACCGTCCGCATTGGCTGAATGTTACGTGATACCACGTACTTATACGTTTGTGACTGTTACAGTGCCATCCATCATAAGGCGAAAAAAGTGGTCCAACTAAAACATTCATATTTCTTTACGTACTACACGAATATGTAATAAAAATACTTTAACAGAAATTATAGTTTTCTTGGGCATCTTCAGGTGTGACTCCTTTACTGTCAACAAAAAATGTAATTACGGGAAGAAATACTCAACTAGAACGAATTTCTAATAGGAAAATACCCACAACTCTACAAATTAGTACTCCTGCATGGTGTGGTATTTTCGGTAGCATTGTTGTAGACATAAAGCCACTTAACGCCCAGTGCAATCCCATGTCGTTTCACTTCGTACTTTGTGTTTCATGCAAATTCGCACATCCTTGTTGAGTGCTTTTTTTTCTTAGGCACCGGATAGACATGTTTGGTGAATGGGCCCAATATTTCGCTTGGAATTGAAGAAGGTTTTCCACGTTTTTCGCAGTCCGGTAGTTCGACATATTTTTTAAATTACCTCTACCATATTTATTCGGTAGGCAACATGTTTTTCCTTTCTTTGACAGTGTATTCTTTTACAGATAATATAAATAATAATTTTGACAATAAATTCCACCCATTCCCTTATTGCATTCGAGGACGCATTTGGGCTTCACTGGTTTCCTAAACTGTTCGTCTATGTGTTGAACCCTTTCTACCTTCTTGCTTTGTTGATGTCATGTACACGTCACGATTGTCTTTCCATCTTAGAGCCAACAAATTATTACAGCTACTACGTAAATATTTTCCTTTCTTTAAAATTTGTTTTTGAATATTTTTGGCATATTTTGCTTATAGCTTTGTACTGTCCCGATAATATCTGTCTTTTCCTGCTGTAATATTAAAAAAGAGGTCGAGGGAGTAGCACCATTGTCAAGAAACGAAGTATATTGTTCAGTATGGATTATGACAAGTCCATGACAACATTCGGTGATGCTCTATTATTCCTATCAGTTCTATCCTGGCCAGTGTATATTTTGAAACCGTAACAATAATCGCGTTCTTTTCGACCGATTAAGTTGTTTGTATGCTAAACGCCCTTTATATTTCAGTAAGGATTCGTCTATACTGCTGTTTTCATCTGGTATGTAAATTTCTCATTCCAAAAGTTCATGAAAGGTCTTACCTTTCGAAGTCGGTCAGTACTGTTAGCAGTTTTCTTGTTACCAATATGCAAGATTCTGGAAATTAATTTAAATCTGTTACGTAGGATTTGGATATTTGGTTTTCTGACTTACACCATTAAAATGCACGGTGCATAGTAGGCCTTCATTTCGTCAAAAGTAACAGGATTACAAGTGTCATTCACTTTCCGTTTCTTCCTTTCGTTGTCTGTCATCTGACAGGCGAAGAGATTTGTTTCCATAACAAGCATTTCCCACAATTTGTCATCAAACATAATAGAAAAGAGTTCTAATAATCTTAGGTGATTACTTAAATAATTTGAAACAGGTACTTTTACGCCACGAGTGTCAGAATACATCCAAATGATTGGTGTGTTTTTCGCTTCCTGCTAAATGCATGATTTAGGTATTGCATTTTCCTCTCCACTTCCGTCGTCTATATTTAAATGTTTTACATGCTTTTCCTTTCGTACAGTCACATCAATACTTTCACTTAAACGCTCGTCTATTGACGGTGTGTAAGTGTTTATTAAATATTTCTTCAAAAACGAAGGTCCAAAACCACTAGCACCCTTGCTATATAACATAGATTTAACGAGTGGTGCCCAATTCTTGCGGCTTAATGGTAAGAACTAAAGCAGGATTATAAGTAACACGTGTTTGTTTCTTCGGTTTCACTTGTGACGTTTGCGTTTGGCCCGACTTTCGTTCCTGCGACTGTGACTCGTGACGTTTACGTTTGGCCCAAATTTTTTTTCCGCGAATCGAGATGTTCATGTTTGGCCCAGAATTATTATCACGATTCAGACTCGTCAAAGTATGGGAAGGGTTTAATTAAGTGTCTACAAACGAGAAAATCGTAAATGGGTGAGTGCGCTTTCACACACAATTTGGTGGTCAATGTCGACTGCTGTGTCGTGTGTATTGTAGACAGCTCTGAAGAATGTCTGCGAAAGGTGAGGTGGAGAGCAATGAAACACTCCTTCCCACTGCTCTCTTCCGTCCGTGGATGCCTATGGTATACGATATTTTCCGTCTAGCAAACTTCATTGTCAGGTTTCCTGTAGGCCCACTGTGTTCCATTGTTCGCTATTTGTTCTCTCAAATTTTTTTTATAACGGCGTTTCAGAAGGCTCTTACGAAGAATTTTACCTGTATTATTCCCGAAGTCTCAGTGTACTGGAAAAAATGTAACTACTTAATACGCTGCCTGACAAAAACGGTGAAACACCCAGAAAGGGAGGATAAACTAAATGAAATTTTGTGAGATGAGAGGGTATTTGATATTATTTCAGTGATTACAATATCGAGTCAAATATGCAAAAAACTTGGCAGTGTGAGGCTGCCTATCAATATGACGCTCACACCCTCTGTTCCCACACATATTCCATGGGAAACAGATAGGGGTACCTTGCTGGCCATAAAGTACCTCAACATGATGCAAACCAAATAGTTCATAGAGGCACGTGCTATATATGGACGAGGATTGTCCTTTTGCAGGACCTGACCATCATTTTGCAGGTCAATGCTCAAGCACGTACAGTGCAAGCTGTTACTGATTTGTTTGACTGATGGGTCTGCTAAGTGCTATACCACCTACTGCACTCCCCTGACTTAAGCCCTCGTGAGTTCAACTCGATTTCTAAACTGAAGGAAACACTACATCTACATCTACATGATAACTCTGCAATTCACATTTAAGTGCTTGGCAGAGGGGTCATCGAACCACAATCATACTATCTCTCTACCATTCCACTCCCGAACAGCGCACGGGATAAACGAACACCTAAACCTTTCTGTTCGAGCTCTGATTTCTCTTATTTTATTTTGATGATCATTCCTACCTATGTAGGTTGGGTTCAAAAAAATATTTTCGCATTCGGAAGAGAAAGTTGGTGACTGAAATTTCGTAAATAGATCTCGCCGCGACGAAAAACGTCTTTGCTTTAATGACTTCCATCCCAACTCGCGTATCATATCTGCCACACTCTCTCCCCTATTACGTGATAATACAAAAAGAGCTGTCCTTTCTTGCACCCTTTCGATGTCCTCCGTCAATCCCACCTGGTAAGGATCCCACACCGCGCAGCAATATTCTAACAGAGGACGAACGAGTGTAGTGTAAGCTGTCTCTTTAGTGGACTTGTTGCATCTTCTAAGTGTTCTGCCAATGAAACGCAACCTTTGGCTCGCCTTCCCCACAATATTATCTATGTGGTCTTTCCAGCTGAGGTTGTTCGTAATTTTTACACCCAGGTACTTAGTTGAATTGACAGCCTTGAGAATTGTACTATTTATCGAGTAATCGAATTCCAACGGATTTCTTTTGGAACTCATGTGGATCACCTCACACTTTTCGTTATTTAGCGTCAACTGCCACCTGCCACACCATACATCAATCTCTTCTAAATCACTTTGCAACTGATACTGGTCTTCGGATGACCTTACTAGACGGTAAATTACAGCATCATCTGCGAACAACCTAAGAGAACTGCTCAGATTGTCATCCAGGTCATTTATATAGATCAGGAACAGCACACGTCCCAGGACGCTTCCCTGGGGAACACCTGATATCACTTCAGTTTTACTCGATGATTTGCCGTCTGTTACTACGAACTGCGACCTTCCTGACAGGAAATCACGAATCCAGTCGCATAACTGAGACGATACCCCATAGGCCCGCAGCTTGATTAGAAGTCGCTTGTGAGGAACGGTGTCAAAAGCTTTCCGGAAATCTAGAAATACGGAATCAACTTGAGATCCCCTGTCGATAGCGGCCATTACTTCGTGCGAATAAAGAGCTAGCTGCGTTGCACATGGTTTCTGAAACCATGCTGATTACGTATCAAAAGATCGTTCCCTTCGAGGTGATTCATGATGTTTGAACACAGTATATGCTCCAAAACCCTACTGCAAACCGACGTCAATGATATAGGTCTGTAGTTCGATGGATTACTCCTACTACCCTTCTTAAACACTGGTGCGACCTGCGCAATTTTCCAATCTGCAGGTACAGATTTATCGGTGAGCGAGCGGTTGTATATGATTGCTAAGTAGTGAGCTATTTTATCAGCGTCATCACAAAGGAACCTAAACGGTATACAATCTGGACCTGAAGACTTGCCCTTATCAAGCGATTTGAGTTGCTTCGCAACCCCTAAGGTATCTACTTCTAAGAAACTCATGCTAGCAGCTGTTCGTGTTTCAAATTCTGGAATATTCCATTCGTCTTCCCTGGTGAAGGAATTTCGGAAAACTGTGTTCAATAACTCCGCTTTAGCGGCACAGTCGTCGGTAACAGTACCATCGGCACTGCGAAGCGATGGTATTGACTGCGTCTTGCCGCTTGTGTACTTTACATACGACCAGAATTTCTTCGGATTTTCTACCAAATTTCGAGACAATGTTTCGTTGTGGAACCTATTAAAGGCATCTCGCATTGAAGTCCGTGCCAAATTTGGCGCGTCTGTAAATTTTAGCCAATCTTCGGGATTTCGCGTTCTTCTGAACTTTGCATGCTTTTTCCGCTGCCTCTGCAACAGCGTTCGGACCTGTTTTGTGTACCATGGGGGATCAGTTCCATCTCTTACCAATTTATGAGGTAGGAATCTCTCAATTGCTGTTGCTACTATATCTTTGAATTTGAGCCACATCTCGTCAACATTTGCATAGTCAGTTCGGAAGGAATGGAGATTGTCTCTTAGGAAGGCTTCTAGTGACACTTTATCCGCTTTTTTTAAATAAAATTATTCTGCGTTTGTTTCTGGTGGATTTGGAAGAAACGGTATTGAGCGTAGCTATAACGACCTTGTGATCACTAATCCCTGTATCAGTCATGATGCTCTCTATTAGCTCTGGATTGTTTGTGGCTAACAGGTCAAGTGTGTTTTCGCAACCATTTACAATTCGCGTGGGTTCGTGGACTAACTGCTCGAAATAATTTTCGGAGAAAGCATTTAGGACAATCTCGGAAGATGTTTTCTGCCTACCACCGGTTCTGTCCAAGTATTTTTGCCAACATATCGAGGGAAGGTTGAAGTCCCCACCAACTATAACCGTATGAGTGGGGTATTTATTTGTTACGAGACTCAAATTTTCTCTGAACTGTTCAACAATTATATCATCGGAGTCTGGGGGTCGGTAGAAGGAACCAATTATTAACTTAGTTCGGCTGTTAAGTATAACCTCCACCCATACCAATTAGCACGGAGTATCTACTTCGACTTCACTACAAGATAAACCACTACTGACAGACACAAACACTCCACCACCAATTCTGCCTAATCTATCTTTCCTGAACACCGTCTGAGACTTCGTAAAAATTTCTGCAGAACTTATTTCAGGCTTTAGCCAGCTTTCTGTACCTATAACGATTTCAGCTCCTGCTTTTCTATTAGCGCTTGAAGTTCAGGGACTTTCCCAGCACAACTACAACAATTTACAACTACAATTCCGACTGTTCCTTAATCCAAGCAGGTCCTGTATTTGCCACGCACCCTTTGAGATTGCAGCCCACCCCGTACGTTCCCGATGCCTTCTAACCTAAAAAACCGCCCAGTCCACGCCACACAGCCTCCGCTACCCGTGTAGCCGCCAGCTACACGACATTCGCTTCAAAACTGCTACAAATTCGTCGGGCAATAGACCGCCCCACTAGAACTTGTCAACACAACTAGCACTGCTAAGAGTATCCTACGACTTCCACATCGCTGGCAACGGGTTATACACAATGCTGGCGACTATTTTGAAGGTCAGTAAAACTTTGAAACACGTATCTATTTTGCACGAGCTGTAAATAAATAGTTGCCACTATTAAAGTTCCATTGAGTAGAAGGAGACGTCAAGCAGATATGATTTGCATTTGTATCTGAAGTCAACTTTATTATCCATTAAATCCTTTACACCATTGCGTAGATTGTCAAAGATTTTTATGGCCGAATATCTCACTCCTTTCTACAGAACTAGCAAATTGCGGGTATGTTGACTTCTACGTTTCACTTACGTTCCAAGTAATCTCAGTCATTTTGAATGGGATTAAGATCAGGTGATTTACTAGGCTAGTGTAGGTGGCGGTAGGATGCCTGAGTGTTCGTCTAATCAGAAACGTATGCTTAGAGCCCTGTGAAACGAGTGCTTTTATCCTGGAAGACGGGACTGTCTACAGCTTACTTATCATGAAGATGTCGAAGAAGGGGCAACACTTAGTCACCAACGATTTTGAAATAAAAGTCCTGGTACATGCTCACGGTAACGTGAATTAGTGATCTCAAATCATGGTTCAAAAACCACTACCAAAACATCACTAAACCACCCCAACCTGACATACACCATCCACATACTTCAGGTTGAACGCCTGAGTGGACCTTCAGTGTTCTCTACAAGTCGCATCATCTGAAAAGAGGCAAAATCGCGACTTGTCTCAACCCACAGTACATACTTGAAGTCGGCTTCTATCTAGTTTCTATGCTGTTTGGCCCATAACAGCGGGTAGCTTGCGATTTTTTTGTGTTTAGTCAGAGAAAAGATGGAATGCTAGATTGCATTGTGCCTCAGAATACTACTGTTCTGAAATGGAGAAAATCGCAAGACAGTGAAAATGATTCTGTTTAATTTTGGATTAAGGTATGATTTGAATAAGCTCCCTCTATAGCTGACTCTGCGTGCATTACTATTATTTGCCGGCCGGGGTGGCCGAGCGGTTCTAGGCGCTACAGTCTGGAACTGCGCGACCGCTACGGTCGCAGGTTTGAATCCTGCCTCGGGCATGGATGTGTGTGTGATGTCCTTAGGTTAGTTAGGTTTAAGTAGTTCTAAGTTCTAGGGGACTGATAACCTCAGAAGTTAAGTCTCATAGTGCTCAGAGCCATTTGAACCATTTTTACTATTATTTTTCCTGCTGTGATGAAACCATGTGCAGAAATCGCTATAGGAGAGCAGTCATTTGTGTGAAGGCTAACAGTGTTGAAATGCAGTACCTTGCAATGAAATATATCGCAGAGCACAGCAAGAGTATTCGGACTTCGAATAACAAACAATTTAGACTGCAGATTGTAAGATAAAGGCTTCAGATATGCATATGATAGCAAGCTGATGGCTTGTAATAGTCATATTACCGAACTCAGGCCTCCCAACGGAATTAGATAGTTGTAACGTACACGGTGTAACATGTATGAGTGCAGATACTTTTATTTGTGGTGTCTTAATACGTACACACATTACTGTGTTGGTTCTTTTTTCTCTGCAGTGAACAGCCTTTCCACAAACAAGGCACAAACTTTTCGACCTATTGATTTCTGCTCGATCGTATATGTAGCAGTAAACGCACTACGCCTGTCAGCATAGACTAACCATTTTGCGTCCAACACCCGACCTGCTGTTCAAGGGAAAACAGGCATTAATGGCTTGCTCTTGCCACATGTACTTGGAGACACTAACCAACGTAAAAACATACGACTTGTAATGGATCTAATTATTACTCTGTAAATGACGTAAATACTGATCTAATGTTGTTCAGTACAGCGTCCTCAGTCACCAACAGAAATCTCTTCGCTTATACCCATCACGCTTTGTGTAAGAAATTTGCACAGACGATTAGTGACATTCAAAATATATAATCAATAAAAAACAAGTCACTTTTAGCTCAAAAATAGGTTTATTCTTCACAATTACCTTAAAAACATAAAAATGCCGTTCCTACACGTATCAGTATAAAAGTGGAAGCGGGAAGTAGTAGGACTCTAGTGAACTTCGTTTGTTTCGTACAAAAGAAGAAAGAAAATAATCTATTGACACTAATAGATGAAGATAAAGGATATACATATATCTCTTCAT
Source organism: Schistocerca cancellata (assembly GCF_023864275.1). Lineage (NCBI taxonomy): Eukaryota > Metazoa > Arthropoda > Insecta > Orthoptera > Acrididae > Schistocerca > Schistocerca cancellata. The sequence continues at coordinate 908,959,865 of NC_064627.1, read as the reverse complement.
AGTACTTAATTAAACGACAAAAATTAATCTACACTGAAGCACCAAAGAAACTGGTATAGGCGTGCTTATTCAAATGCAGAAATACGAAACCGGCAGAATACGGCGCTGCGGTCGAAGTGTCTGACGCAGTTGTTAGATCAGTTACTGCTGCTACAGTGGCAGGTTATCAAGTGGTTTTATGGTCGGCGCACGAGCGTTGGGTTCTAGGCGCTTCAGTCCGGAACCGCGCTGCTGCTACGGTCGCAGGTTCGAATCCTGCCTCGGGCATGGATGTGTGTGCTGTCCTTAGGTTAGTTCGGTTTAAGTAGTTCTAAGTCGGGGGGACTGATGACCTCAGATGTTGAGTCCCATAGTGCTCAGAGCCATTTGAACCATTTGAACCACGAGCTTTGGGACACAGTATTTCCGAGGTAGCGATGGAGTGGCAATTTTCCCTTACGACCACTTCACGAATGTACCGTGAATATCAGGAATCAGGTAAAACATGAAATCTCTAACATCGCTCCGGCTGGAAAAAGATCCTGCAACAACGGGGTCAAAGGGGACTGAAGGGAATCGTTCAACGTAACAGAAGTGCAACCCTTCCGCAAATTGCTGCAGATTTCAATGCTGGGTCATCAATAAGTGTCAGCGTACGAACCATTCAACGAAACATTTTCGATATGGGCTTTCGGAGCCGAAGGCCCAGTCGTGTACCTTTGATGACTGCACGACACGAAGCTTTACGCCTCGCCATGGCCCATCAACACCGACACTGAACTGTTGATGACTGGAAACATGTTGCCTGGTCGGACGAGACTCGTTTCAAATTGTATTGGGCGGATGGACGTATATGTGCATGGAGACAGCCTCATGAATCCATGGACCCTGCATGTCAGCAGGGGACTGTTCAAGCTGGTGGAGCTCTGTAATGGTGTGGGACATGTGCAGTTGGAGTGATATGGACCCCTGACACGTTTAGATACGACTCTGACAGGTGAAGCGTCTGATCACCTGCATCCATTCATGTCCATAGTGCATTCCGACGGAATTGGGCAATTCCAGCAGGACAATGCGGCACCCTACACGTCCAGAATTGCTACAGAGTGGCTCCAGGAACACTCTTCTGAGTTTAAACACTTCCGCTGGCCATCAAGCTCCCCAGACATGAACATTATTGAGTATATCTGGCATGCCTTGCAACGTGCAGTTCAGAAGAGATCTCCGCCCCCTCGTACTCTAACGGATTTGTGGACAGTCCTTCACGATTCATCGTGTCAGTTCCCTCCAGCACGACGTCAGACGTTAGTCGAGTCCACGCCACGTCGCGTTGCGGCACTTCTGCGTGCTCGCTGGGACCGTACACGATATTAGTCAGGTGTACCAGTTTCTTTGGGTCTTCAGTGTATTACAAGCTTTATGTGGCCGTGTGAGAAATGGCCTTTCGCGAATCCGCACAATTCACTCGGGAAATGGATGAGATGGACCTGGATTCATTGACAATTCCTGTACAGTTTGAAACCGATTCTCATTGACTAGGCATGGCACTCGTATCCTGCCGCTGCAGATTTCCATACCACTGTTTGTATACTGTGTTATAGGCGTACGAATAGTACACAATTCCTTCTAAACACGTTGGTTAGCGCATTGGTAAACCAGCGAATGGGGTAACTCCTTTCATGGTGTGATCACGGACTCGTGGAAACACGATGGCTCCTTTCTGCCATTCTGTCACCTGTCCATGGCGACTTGTCTTACTGCACCGATTCCTCACAGTCGAATGGCACATACACATCACATCAATGGCACGACACCGAGGGAAGTGCAGCACACTGGACTCGCGTTCGAGTCGAACACTGTTCAAATTCGTGTACAGCCGTCTAGATTTAAGTTTTCCGTTTTTCCCTAAAGTGCTCCAAGCAAATACTAGGATGCTTCCTTCGAAAGGGCGCGGCCGATCTCCGTCCCCATCCTTCAATCAGTGCGAGCTTGTGCTCCGTCTCTAACGGCCTCTATGTCGATGGGACGTTAAGGGGACGCGGTCGTGAGCGAATATCCTTTGATTCACCATACTAACGTTAGTCATTTATCTCAAAAACTATTTGTTCGAATCAAACCAAATTTGAAACATACTTAAGTTTTCGTAATTTTTTTTTTCAAGTTGTTTTACTTCCATGACAGTAGCATTGCTATCACAGCAGATATTCGAAAATATCTTTGTTACCAAAAAAACTGGCATTTAAAAAATAATTACTAAATATATGTCAAACCGTTTACTTGAATGCCGTAACTCTATTACATTTTATTTAAAGTGATATAATTAATCCCTGTACCAAGTTCCATGAATAAAGATGGATTACTTTCAGGGAAAATTGTACCTATGTCATACCTCCAGGAAAATGCACTTAAAGTTCTTGATACAAATCTTTTCAACCTACATTCAAAGTTTAGACTAGACAGGTCCATAGTTGTCATCGTTGAGGGTTTCTGTATCCTGCAATTTACGTCTGGAGGTCCTCGTTTGAATTCTGGCCTCTTTTATTATTTGTAGTGCACTTTTCTCAGCCTCCTGTACCCTCAGCTGCTCAACTGACAGAAGCGCATTCTTCATGTTCACCCTAGGTTCTAAGCCCATATGAATGAAAACTTTCAGCCTGCTGTCTGACCCATCACTGAAACTCAACACTGCATCCATGACACCAGTTTTTAGGGGCTTGAGGCTCACAAATACAGTTTTAGGCAAGCGTTCGCACACACAGTTATTGAAACCTTGGATGGGATTTTGTGTTCTCCCGTGGATGCATTTAGCAAGCAAGTTTTTGCTAGCTAACTCTCTCTAGATAGGTGTCAGAACATTTGCTACTGACATTGGTACGGAATTGTTATGTTCATATACATCACCAGTTACACTAGCTCTCTGATACTTACACCATGACTCGTAGCCCGTTGAACCGAAAGAATGATAGGGATCGTCTTTTACCTTTAACCTTATTTCTACTGTTGAAATTCCTATTCTGCCAATATTTATGATCTGCATAGATAAAACAAAACTATCAACACAGGAAGATTCCCTCCTAAAATCAAGTACTATTTCAAATCACGACTACGAGTGAAACGAAAACAGAACGGTGAACTGATTTTAGCTGTTACCTACATTCGCTTAGCGCCAAGTTGACCAACTTTGGACGTAGTTGTTACAGAATAAAGGCAAGGAACGTCTGCTCCAGCTGGGATAAACACAACTCAATTGACAGCCGACAGAAGGGAGGAGGGGCATGTTGTTTAGAAAATGCTCTTTCTGTCCTGTTAATACAACGTATAAAAGTCATACATATTCTGGTTCAGAAAGGAGTGGGGTGTAACTTATCAGTAAAAAAGAATTCATTTTATTCAGTGTTTTTCAGTATGTCGTCCGCGGCTGTTTTACTTTCGTAAAATGAAGAACAAACCGCCTTCAGTCACAAGTTGCATTTATTTACTGCACTATGCATTTCGAGCCCTGGAGGCTCATCTTCAGGTGCTTTTTAGTGATTTACATCAGGTTTTTTAGTTGTTTGCCTCTTGATATTACATTTTTGTGTTAACAACATTGTATATTGTAGATGATGACACTAAAGATGAACTTGAACTCCTCACATCATTCAACTCACTCCACAATAAAATAAAGTTCACAATAGAACATGAAACAAATCAATCCATAAATTTCTTAGACCTCACAATTGTGAATGAACAACAAGAACATAACTTGTACATTTACCGAAAACCAACCTACAATGACATCACAATACATGAATCTTCACACCACCCGAACACACATAAGTATGCTGCATGTAGATCAATGTTGAACAGGGCACATAATTACATTTAAAACCCAAAGCACTAACACAAGAAATAGATACTATCAAAACAATTACAGTAAATAACGGTTACTCTGTAAAATCAATTGATAAACAATCTAGAAAAATGCAGACCAACATCACTCACAAAAACACTGAAAAGAAAACTACCGACACAAAACAAATCTTCACAAGCGTTCCATACTTAGGCACAGTATCACAAAAAATAGCTAACTTATTAAAAAAACGAATATTAAAATATCTTTATCCACAAACAGCAAACTTAGATACCACTTCCCTCACACAGTGAACACAAACAAACCAATAACACAGCACAGTGAAATATATAAATTACAATGTAACAGTTGCCCTGCATTTTACATAGGAAAAACTGGAAGAACCTTCCACACACGGTATAAAGAATACACCGACGCCTTTCGACTAAACCGTTTTGAAAAATCTACCATAGCTAACCACATGTATGTTAATAAACACAGACTTGACGACATCCACAACAGCCTAACTGTACTTCATACATAACCCAACAGTAAAAAACTTAATCTACTAGAACAGTTAGAAATAATGCTACACAAAGAAAAATATTCCGAAAACTTGTTGAGTGAACAAACACAGTTTAACAGCCACAATTTTTTCTACACCTTTAAAAATTTATTTTTTCCTGAGGAATCAGATCTATAATAATACAAACAGCTGACAACCTACAACATGGTGCCAAATAATTATTTTAATAATACCTGTGTACTAGTAATACTATATCATATTATCTACTGTGAAACAAGAAAATCGATTATATTTAGAAGTAGAACATCTATATGAACGAGAATCTTTGGCATGTTTACGTTCTGCTACTACAATGTGCGAAAAAGTGTGTGACAATGTATATATCCCAGTATGTACTGCAAAATTAAAGATGTGTATTATGTGTACCAACTGCACAACAGAAGCAGACATCATACAATGTTAAACTGTAAGTTAGTTTCATATTATTAACGCTGTTAAACTTATATCTACAATATACCATGTTGTAACACAAAAATGTAATATCAACAGGCAAACAACTAAAAAACCTGATGTAAATCACTAAAAAGCACCTGAAGATGAGCCTCCAGGGCTCGAAATGCACAGTGCAGTAAATAAACGCAACTTGTGACTAAAGGCGGTTTGTTCTTCATTTTTAAAAAAGAATTCCTTATTTCAATGGATTTTTATTTCCTGTTACCCTTAAACTGCAATCTTCATTTCTTTCTTCAGTGCATTACCTATGTTAGTGGCAGAGGCGTTAAGGCAGTCTGGTTACAGATCTATACCATCTACAACGCTCCGCGACCAGTGTGCTCTGTTAACGAGGTAAATAATATTTTGTCCGCTGTGGCTCCTTGTTACTCAGAGTGAGATATCTTATTAAGGTTAATTCGTTCCACGGTGAACACCAGGTCAGAGAAACATTGTGCATACCTCACATGTTGTTGTTGTGGTCTTCAGTCCTGAGACTGGTTTGATGCAGCTCTCCATGCTACTCTATCCTGTGCAAGCTTCTTCATCTCCCAGTACCTACTGCAACCTACATCCTTCTGAATCTGCTTGGTGTATTCATCTCTTGGTCTCCCTCTACGATTTTTTCCCTCCACGCTGCCCTCCAATACTAAATTGGTGATCCCTTGATGCCTCAGAACATGTCCTACCAACCGATCCCTTCTTCTAGTCAAGTTGTGCCACAAACATCTCTTCTCCCCAATCCTGTTCAACACCTTCTCATTAGTTACGTGATCTACCCATCTAATCTTCAGCATTATTCTGTAGCACCACATTTCGAAAGCTTCTATTCTCTTCTTGTCTAAACTATTTATCGTCCATGTTTCACTTCCATACATGGCTAAACTCCATACAAATACTTTCAGAAACGACTTCGTGACACTTAAATCTATACTCGATGTTAACAAATTTCTCTTCATCAGAAACGCTTTCCTTGCCATTGCCAGTCTACATTTTATATCCTCTCTACTTCGACCATCATCAGTTATTTTGCTTCCCAAACAGCAAAACTCCTTTACTACTTTAAGTGTCTCATTTCCTAATCTAATACCCTCAACATCACCCGACTTAATTCGACTACATTCCATTATCCTCGTTTTGCTATTGTTGATGTTCATCGTATATCCTCCCTTCAAGACATTATCCATTCCATTCAACTGCTCTTCCAAGTCCTTTGCTGTCTCTGACAGAATTACAATGTCATCAGCGAACCTCAAAGTTTTTATTTCTTCTCCGTGGATTTTAATACCTACTCCGAATTTTTCTTTTGTTTCCTTCACTGCTCGCTCAATATACAGATTGAATAACATCGGGGATAGGCTACAACCCTGTCTCACTCCTTTCGCAACCACTGCTTCCCTTTCATGCCCCTCAACTCTTATAACTGCCATTTCGTTTCTATACAAATTGTAAATAGCCTTTCGCTCCCTGTATTTTACCCCTGCCACCTTCAGAATTTGAAAGAGAGCATTCCAATCAACATTGTCAAAAGCTTTCTCTAAGTCTACAAATGCTAGAAACGTAGGTTTGCCTTTCCTTAATCTAGCTTCTAAGATAAGTCGAAGGGTCAGTATTGCCTCACGTGTTCCAATATTCCTACGGAATCCAAACTGATCTTCCCAAAGGTCAGCTTCTGCTAGTTTTTCCATTCGTCTGTAAAGAATTCGCGTTAGTATTTTGCAGCCGTGACTTATTAAACCGATAGTTCGGGAATTTTCTCATCTGTCAACACCTGCTTTCTTTGGGATTGGAATTATTATATTCTTCTTGAAGTCTGAGGGTATTTCGCCTGTCTCATACATCTTGCTCACCAGATGGTAGAGTTTTGTCAGGACTGGCTCTCAAAAGGCCGTCAGTAGTTCTAATGGAATGTGGTCTACTCCCGGGGCCTTGTTTCGACTCAGGTCTTTCAGTGCTCTGTCAAACTCTTCACGCAGTATCATATCTCCCATTTCATCTTCATCTACATCCTCTTCCATTTCCATAATATTGTCCTCAAGTACATCGCCCTTGTATAGACCCTCTATATACTCCTTCCACCTTTCTGCTTTCCCTTCTTTGCTTAGAACTGGGCTTCCATCTGAGCTCTTGATATTCATACAAGTGGTTCTCTTTTCTCCAAAGGTCTCTTTAATTTTCCTGTAGGCAGTATCTATCTTACCCCTAGTGAGATAAGCCTCTACATCCTTACATTTATCCTCTAGCCATCCCTGCTTAGCCACTTTGCACTTCCTGTCGATCTCATTTTTGAGACGTTTGTATTCCTTTTTGCCTGCTTCATTTACTGCATTTTTATATTTTCTCTTTTCATCAGTTAAATTCAATATTTCTTCTGTTACCCAAGGATTTCTACTAGCCCTCGTCTTTTTACCTACTTGATCCTCTGCTGCCTTCACTACTTCATCCCTCAGAGCTACCCATTCTTCTTCTACTGTATTTCTTTCCCCCATTCCTGTCAATTGTTCCCTTACGCTCTCCCTGAAACTCTGTACAACCTCTGGTTCTTTCAGTTTATCCAGGTCCCACATCCTTAAATTCTCACTTTTTTGCAGTTTCTTCAGTTTTAATCTACAGTTCATAACCAATAGATTGTGGTCAGAGTCCACATCTGTCCCTGGAAATGTCTTACAATTTAAAACCTGGTTCCTAAATCTCTGTCTTACCATTATATAATCTATCTGAAATCTGTCAGTATCTCCAGGCTTCTTCCATGTATACAACCTTCTTTTATGATTCTTGAACCAAGTGTTAGCTATGATTAAGTTGTGCTCTGTGCAAAATTCTACCAGGCGGCTTCCTCTTTCATTTCTTAGCCCCAGTCCATATTCATCTACTACGTTTCCTTCTCTCCCTTTTCCTACTAACGAATTCCAGTCACCCATACCTCACATAAGCTGTTAAATTTTGAGGAGTGTGATTTGTGACTTACTGATCTATTTTTTTAGTTACTGTGCCGCTTTTGCATGTGCGTGATTAATAGTGAACCAAGTAGGTGAGTAAGCGGTAGAAGCAAACTGTGTGGTGTGAAGACGTTCGAGGCGCTGCCGCCGGTGGGGTCGGAGTCTCCGCTGACGCTGCTGAACGTGCTGTCGAGCGCGGGCAAGGGCGAGGGGCCGACCAACTACCGCTACGTGGCCGACGCCCTCGGCTGCGCCGCCGCCCGGCCGCAGAACTTCTACCGCGACTCCGACCTGGCCATCGGCGCCTGCATCAACTGCTTCGGCCGCAAGGTCGTGCTCACCGACTGCGACGACTTCACCAAGGCCTACTACCACGCCAAGTACGGAGTCGGTAAGAACTGCGGCCGGGCCTTTTCTGTCCATCAGTGCTGCATCGTACAGTCTTGGCAGTAAGTCGAGAGATCCTCGAGGTCTACGAAACAATGTTAAGCCGTAGGCACAGGGGCTGTGCATCCGAACGTTGAGCGTTGAGCGTGCCGAGTTTCTGACGTCAAAGCGTGGAAACAGCACTTTGGGGAATCTTTACGAACGTGCAGAGCAAAATCTAGCATGTCAGATATTCTGAACGTGCTTTTGAACGTAGTCCAATGAGGTGTGCAGGACGCCATCTACGTCACATGCGCGCCATCTCCCTTCGGTACAGAGTTGTGAGGCGCCATATTGGCTCCCAGTTGAAGCCCGTAAGTATATATGCCGTTTCTGAGCACAAACAAACTGCAGAGCTCTCGAAAACCCTCCGTTAATTGTGTCATTCGTTGTGATAAAATGACGAGAAACGACATATTCGTGTAAAAGAATTACTGTAACTGGCGTATTATAGGAGTATCCCATTTGAAATCAACAGCATGTTGAGAATTCATTAACAGCGCATTGTTCACGGTGCAATTTGTTATTATTAAATCTCTATTAGTAATGTAACTACAATTAAAGTATTCTGCAAATAGTAACATTTTTGTCTCTTATCATCCGCCGTTGTGTAGCGCAAGTTTCGTAACGAAATTCTGAAGTGATGGTGCTTCCCGTCCAACTGCACCAATCTTTTTTTTTCTAATCTTCGCGTTTTTAACAGGTTCTGATACCTTCTTATTAGTTTAATACGAGAATATACTATAATATTCAATGTTATGTAAATATAAGTGCGTTCTTTCTGAGAGGTGAGTTTGTTCTATTGGCTTAATCTACAGGACACCTTACACTACTTGCAGTAAGATATTTTGCCCTTTTGTCCCTTTAAGTTTGCAACTCACATGTAGATATTCTGCTGCTGGACATGCATTGTAATCAAGTAAGAATGACCTTAGGGTTTTACTAAAAAGTGAGCATGATGAAATAATTTTTATCTTATGTGAAGAACTATTGTAAATTTGTATTGCACTGTTTGTAATGGAACTTTTATAAGCCGATGTCCTCACTGACCGGATATGGTACTTTCCTTTTTACCTTACAATATTTTCACGGATATAGAACTTTTTATTTTTGTATACTACAGACAGATCAACCTAATTAGCATATGGACAAGGGAGCAAAAAGTACATTTTAACAGTGCTAATATGGCAATTCTGCGCTCGTCCATTTCGTTAAGAGCGTGATCTAAGAGCCAGATGCAGCCGACGACTGCCATTGGAGCGTGTTACGATCACGTATACCACGTTGGGGCCCACGTACCGTATGCACAAGTCGCATCATTTCTGAGCGTTCACCGGCACGTTGAACTCGCCACGCCGGCCGATGTGGCCGAGCGGTTCTAGGCGCTTCAGTCTGGAACCGCGCGACCGCTACGGTCGCAGGTTCGAATCCTGCCTCGGGCATGGATGTGTGTGATGTCCTTAGGTTAGCTAGGTTTAAGTAGTTCTAAGTTCTAGGGGACTGATGACCTCAGATGTTAAGTCCCATAGTGCTCAGAGATTTAGGTACGATAGTCGTGTTTACACTGAATGGTGCCCTAGCAATATAGTGACACGTGATACAGTCACAAAGAGACTAGATATAAAGTTTCATATCAGCGCACACTCCGCTGCAGAGTGAAAATCTCATTCTGGAGACTAGATATACTGGAAAACCGACCATTAAGCGTGAGTGGAAATTAATACGTGTTGTATTCACTGACAGTGGCATACAAAACGTCAATTCGGAGTTTGATGCCTTCGAAAAAAGTGATACAGGGAACGTAACATCTCCAAATACGAGGGGAATTTAATAAGTAATGTCACGCATTTTTTCTCGGCCAATTTCGATTGAAAAAATACGGAATTTGTTGTGGGACATCATGGCATATTCCCTCTTCATGCCCTATAGTTTCATGAAGTTCCGATAGGTTGCGACGCTATACGTGGCCTTCAAAATGGCGTCTGTAGTGTAGACGCGTTCCAAGCAGTTAGCTGTCATTGAGTTCCTTTTGGCGGAAAACCGGAGTATCTCAAGTATTCATAGACGCTTGCAGAATGTCTACAGAGACCTGGCAGCGAACAAAACACGGTAGGTTGTTTGGCGAGGCGTCTGTCATCATCGCAACAAGGTCGCGCAAACCTGTCCAATCTCCCGCGTGCCGACTGGCCGCCCACAGCTGTATCTCCTGCAGATTTGACACGTGCCACAAAAATGCAAACGAACTTCTCTGTGACAATGCACGGCCTCATACATGTCTGTGTAGCAGAGAGGAGCTCACTAAACTTCATTGAACTGTTCATCATTATCCTCCCTGTAGCCCGGATCTCATATCTTCCGATTTCCATCTCTTTGGCGCAATGAAAGATGTACTCCACGGAGAACAGTACGTGTATGATGGGTAGGTTATCGACAAAGCAAGACGTTGGCTCCGATGTCGCCCAGTAGAGTGGTACCATGCGGGCATTGCGGGCTTATCAAAATAATAAAATGAAATGATGAGTGTGGTGGTGTGGCCCTGAACTACGTACCCTCCGACTCAGAGTTGAAATATTAAAAGTTTTGACTGGTTTCGGTGTCTAGGGGCTGGGATACGTAGATGCCGCATTACAAGCCAAATACTGCTGAGTCTACAGTATATAATACGAATATACACATGAATCGAATGGTCGAAGGTTCCTATCACTCGGCAATTGCGAATGTAGCGTAGAAATTTATAAATGAAAGATTCCAATTACATAAAATCTGCAGGTACTATCTTAACGACCTTAAATGATGAGTACGATAGCAGAAGTACTTTTGAGAATGTGGTGTATTTCTGCAAAACACTTACTGGTGTCGATGGTCCAGCAATTAAATAAAATGTAACTTGAATAACAGGGAAAGAAGAGATTCCTACTGCACGTAATTAGTTATGAACAACAACACAGCTCGCGAGATATTCACTTCTAAACGCACACTACGTCTTCACTTGCAGAAGCCACGGATATCTCACAAGTGCACCCGTCGGCACTCCGAAGTATTTCTATCTCTCGCGACCACGTGCAAATCACTCCACTCTCCAAGTCTTTCCGTGCGTCCGAGGCGCCGTCATGTCCAGCACCTCACTTGTCCTGTGCTGTGCCCTTCTCCTACTTCCATCCAGTCTCCCGATTCACGAGCGCTGTGATTGGCTAAAGCGCTCCCCCCATGTCTTCAAGCCAACGCACATTCGTAAACATAATGAAACACATACGAAATACTGGAGTTACATTTACATAACTTGAAATTAAATAAATATTCCTACGGCTGGACCATAAACACGCTCTAACACACATTATTAAATACATAAAAAAATTAAATAAAATATATCAAAGGAATAGCAGCAAAAGGTGGCCAGCAGCCTAATGTCTCTGTGCTTTCTAAAACACAGTAAATATTTAACCAATTTCTTCATGAATAGCATATATCGGATATTAACAAAGAAACAGATAAATAAATATATTTATAAGCATGCTGCTATCGTTTTTTCGTGTAACTGTGGAGTACTTATGGCCTGACGCGATCGATAGTAATCGGCCACTTTGACCTCCAATAACTCATGTACTATTCAAGTTAAATGCCTGTGATTTATACCAATTTATTACAATTACACTTACAGCTTGCTAAAGACTAGTCGATCGAGAAAATCGGATGAAGCGTTTAGATTTTGGAAATTCGTTGCTGGGTGTTACTTGTATAATTTACAGTCAGATATTAAACTTTAAACTAATAAAGATATTGAAAATCTGATTATTCCATCAGAATCGTGCAAATAATAGTAATGTACATGTTTCTTTTTGAGGTATCATGATTCCTCTGGCTACTATTAATTTCTATATGAACTGTGAAATGTCTACCATTAAGGTTCCACAAAGTCCGCCATCTTTGGCCCTCCCGATGCACAAGTCTCTTTCATCGACACAGCATCACCAAGGAATTTCCAGCCATGTGCTCAATGGGCCACACGCAGGGGCTCCCCTCATGCTCAGCTTACGTTCGGCACCGCGCGGTTGCTGCTGGGCCGCGGCTTTGACGAGCGTCCTGTGCGGCCGCCCCAACAATGAACATAGAATATTTCCAGGGCGCCACAACTCGCCCATTACCTCACAGCATACAGGTCCCCCCAGTTAGATGGTGTGAGACAGTCGCATTGAACAGAGATTATGTTTAAAAATAGGATTTTGCAGCCAGAGGAGTAGGGAATAATATTGTGTATTAGAATCCTCAATAAAACAAACTTTCAGAAAAAAACATGTTGCATTACTTACAGAACATCCCTTGTACTTTACATCAGCTCATCCAGCATGACCAGAGATAGCGCCTTCCTTTGCTAGCGAAGTGTTCTCCAGAGATTACCAGTGATTCCTGATGGCCGTATTAGAGCTTCTGTATTTTGATCTAGAGTGTTCCATATATTTTCAGTCATAGGTTAGTCTGCTCCCCACAATGAGGTGGTCACTACAGATCTGTGATGTCCTTTGGATGGATTGTCATCCATCGGTTCCAAAAAAGGTACTCGTACTTAGTGATTAATCAAACCTACATCAGCTGTACAATTATACTTTTATTGTGTTACGATTAGTTTCTTTGTTAGAACATCTCCAGGTTGCCCGAAGTTAAATAAAACAGAAAATTAGCTAAAGCAACAGCATCTTAACGAATGAAATAAGCAACTCACACTGACAGCAGTATTATGCTAAATTCTCTCTGCATTGTGCCAAAATAATGATAAAGTGGTCCGGTTGTCGAAGGACCAAATCCAGAAACAATGATCACAAACATTTTGCCGACTACCTGGCGGAAGTATGCGAACAGCCACGGCATGCTGTGTACAGTAAACTGCGCAGACAGAGCAGCTCCACGAGAGAGATAAACGTCTCAACGTAGTACGTTACTTGGCCTCTGTCGAGTGCTATAGTAGATCGTGCGATCATAATACGTTACAAGCAATGAAAAAACCGTAAGTACAGAATTGATATTGGAGAGTAAAAAGCCACCACATATTTAATGAAAACAATTGAAAAATAGATGCGAACGAAGGTTAAAAAAGGTGCTACATGAGTAAGATAAAATGCGTTTAAATGATTAACAGCAATGTATACCAGCCATACATACCTTAAAATAATCCGATGTCAAACTAAACATGTAAGACATAGTAAGAGCTGGCGATGATCAGAATGCGTCTTCAATTGATAAGTCTACCATGTAGCCACAATAATGGCCGTTTACGGCAACAGGGAGCGGGTCTGCAGGTATGCAATGGTGAGCACAGCATGAGGCTACGGAGCGTAGTTGAACTGGTTAGTCGACGAGTAATTGACAACAGTGCTACAATGCTAGTAGTGCTGATACAAATCAGAGCAATGGCAACGATAGGCAAAACAAACATTGCATTATGTCTACGACAACTGCTGTCGAAGTTGATGTTTAGTCATAAAGAAACCCAAGGAATTTCGCACAGGAGAAAGAAATGGCAGATGAAATATTAGCGTTACTGCAAGATCAGTCAGTGGAATGTATGGTGTCGTACACGCTCGACTGTGCGGACAAGCGGACACCGTACATGAGGTTTACAATGATGACGATAGGTGCTTAACAACCGAAAGCGATATTGAAACAGCTGTCGAGTCATGTAGTTCATCGTCCTTGTCGGACAGGAAGCCACAAATCTCATCTACAGTAAAACGTAGTAAATGACAATTGTTGTCGGAGTGGAGGATACTAAACATAATTACATACATAAAAGATCATCCACAGCACAGTTTCAAAAAAGAAAAAAAACAGTTATGAACAGATGTCGAATAAGTCCACAGCAATATGACGTGTAATGCATAAGAAAAACTACGGATATTCAAGGGAGGACAAGGTACACTTGTTACAGAAACTGGTGTTTGTGGATTTCAAGGGTGTTAGATACAGTTTACAGATGCGCATGGTAGTGACCTACTACGTTATATTCATCAAAATGCGCACGACATATATTACAGTGATTTCAAAGGATGCACAGAATGGCTGCATAATTTCAAACAGTGCTACAGAATTGGAAGATGTAAAATAACGGAATTTCACCCAAAACGTCAATTTAACGATACAGAGCAAACTACGGAATAGGGCTGAAAATTTGTAGATGAGACAAACAAATTTATCGCATCGTTCAGCATGGAATTTGCTTTCAACTCCGACCGCCCGGGATTTGAAGAGGAAATGCAAATTAAAGGAACCCTGGAAATTAGAGGTACAGAAAGTTGTAACAAGATCAACGAACATCAATGCCTTAACACATTCGTATACAATTATGCCGACTGGATGGTAAATTGGCTGGGAAGTTATTTATTGTGCTGCGAGAAGTTGGAGATGCCCTGCTGCCTTCGATTCTTTCATGTGTGCGTGGTCTTGCAAGGACAGTAGGGAATATTTATGTCACAGCAAGCAAGAGTGTGAAAATGAGTGTAAGAGAACTACGACTATGGTATGAGTGCTGCTTTTGGCCAACAGCTGGTCAAAATAATTTTCTTTTGCTCGATTCGTGGTCTGTGTGTAAAAATCGTACTCCTTTAGAGCAAAATATCCTTCCCGAAAAGTGTGTGAATTGCAGTTCATACCCTCTGGAACTACTGGACCAATTCAGCTTCTGGATGTCTGTTTGGTTGTTTTTTCTGTGCCTATAAAACATATTATCTCACTATCTGCAGCTACGCCTTTAATGCCTTTAAGGCAAGCCAGTTTCACCATAAGCTCCACAACAGACTGTTACGCATTCGATTGCATGCCATCAGATTCCATCAGTTCTCATCACGCATTACACCAATATGATTCTATATGCATTCTTTAAGAGTGAATACCTAACTGAACGTCCTGCACGATTTGTAACTCCCAACGAATTCGCCTTCATCTTGATGATCACTGTGGCGCACCGCTTTTCGTTCGGTGTTCCTGGTGTAAGTTAACAGTTTGTTTTGAACAATTTTTGAATGTCGAAGATGTCCATTTTGTGAAGGGTAATACACAAAGCTCATATAAAACTAAACTCTGCTCCTTCCAGACATTCATTTTCTGTCGCTCTCCTGATGCACTTGGTGAGTCACTAGCAGCTAATATTTTTCCTATCACAATTGTTAACACAACATTTTGAAATGAGCCTTACTAATGATTGAATTTGCGACCTTGCACTCCAGTGAGATATCGAATCACGCAGTTCGTCTGAAATGAGAAGCTGTAGCCACTGACGATGTGTTACATCAAGGTTATCGTCATTATAGTGACCTGAGGGTAGAAGGCGGCCGGGGCGAGGGAGGACCCTAGGGACGCCCACCCCTCCGTCTCGTCGTAGTACCGCAGTGGATAGAAGGGCTGTAGTCAGACCGATGGTCTGGCTGGTCTGGCTTTACCTTACCTTGCCCTGTCAGGCATTCTGAGCGGTCTCTTGCCGGTATGCTGTATGTCTTAAATATAATAAATACACTACTGGCCATTAAAATTGCTACACCATGAAGAAATGCAGATGATAAACGGGTATTCATTGGACAAATATATTATACTAGAACTGACATGTGATTACATTTTCACGCAATTTGCGTGCATAGATCCTGAGAAATCAGTACCCAGAACGACCACCTCAGCCGTAATAACGGCCTTGATACGCCTGGGAATTGGGTCAAACAGAGCTTGGATGGCGTGTACAGCTACAGCTGCCCATGCAGCTTCAACACGATGCCACAGTTCATCAAGAGTAGTGACTGGCGTATTGTGACGAGGCAGTTGCTCGGTCACCATTGACCAGACGTTTTCACTTGGTGAGAGATCTGTTGAATGTGCTGGCCAGGGCAGCAGTCGAACATTTTCTGTATCTAGAAAGGCCCGTACAGGACCTGCAACATGCGGTCGTGCATTATTCTGCTGAAATGTAGGGTTTCGCAGGGATCGAATGAAGGGTAGAGCCAAAGGTCGTAACACATCTGAAATGTAACGTCCACTGTTCAAAGTGCCATCAATGGGAACAAGAGGTGACCGAGACGTGTAACCAATGGCACCCCATACCATCACGCCGAGTGATACGCCAGCATGGCGATGACGAATACACGCTTCCAATGTGCGTTCACCGCGATGTCGCCAAACACGAATGCGACCATCATCATGTTCTAAACAGGACCTGGATTCATCCGAAAAAATGACGTTTTGCCATTCGTGCACCCAGATTCGTCGTCGAGTACACCATCGCAGGCGCTCCTGTCTGTAATGCAGCGTCAAGGGTAACCGCAGCCATGGTCTCCGAGCTGATAGTCCATGCTGCCGTAAACGTCGTCGAACCGTTCGTGCAGATGGTTATTGTCTTGCAAACGTTCCCATCTGTTGACTCAGGGATCGAGATGTGGCTGCACGATCCGTTACAGCCATGCGGACAAGATTCCTGTCATTTCGACTGCTAGTGAAAGGAGGCCGTGGGGTTCCAGCACGGTGTTCCGTATTACCATCCTGAACCCACCGATTTCATATTCTGCTAACAGTCATTGAATCTCGACCAACGCGAGCAGCAATGTCGCGATACGATAAACCGCAATCGCTATAGGCTTCAATCCGACCTTTATCAAAGTCAGAAACGTGATGGTACGCATTTCTCCTCCTTACACGAGGCATCACAACAACGTTTCACCAGGCAACGCCGGTCAACTGCTGTTTGTGTATGAGAAATCGGTTGGAAACTTTCCTCATGTCAGCACGTTGTAGGTGTCGCCAACCTTGTGTGAATGCTCTGAAAAGCTAATCATTTGCATATCACAGCATCTTCTTCCCGTCGGTTAAATTTCACGTCTGTAGCACGTCATCTTCGTGGTGTAGCAATTTTAATGGCCAGTAGTGTACTTGTTAAATGGACTATGAAAATCTCTTAACTTACGACCAACAGTGCCATTGCTGTCGTCATAAAGTTCTGAAATTATTGCTACGACATTGGTTAATTCTTTTGTGCCAGTTTGATTTTGTCTTAATTTTACGTTTCCTTGTACTGCCTTATCCCAACTTCTCGTCGGAGGTGGCTAATGCGCACTGGTTCTTGGTTTGCGGATAAATATTTCGAATCCGGTCATCAAAAGAATTTGGCCAACATACAACAAACACATCGGTTACACAGTGATCGACGGAAGGCACTGCTTTAAAATCTGGAACTGAGCAACACTTTACTTTTTAAGTCGACGGGGCATAGTGATCCCACAAACAACACTGGCAGGCACAGTGCCCACCATTCAGCCCTTCCCGATTTTTTTTCATTCATTTCAGTTCGTAACATGACGATGTGCTGACAGCAGCTACGTTGCTACTCAGCACCCTGTAGTAAGTTAATATAGAAAAACAGTTTGATACAGCACAATCGTTGAAGTCCATCAGATTAAAACATAATACAGAATGCACTACATTAATGAAATATGATGGTGAGACGTTGATAATATGGAATCCTTAGATAATTTCAGTTTCAGCGAGCTGCTCTTTTCCTAAAGCCGACACATCTCTCTGTCGTGCTTCGGGTAAACTATCTTGTTTAATGGCCAATTTAGACGAGCTCTAGTGTAATCAGATTGTGCAGGGAAATTACAGTAAGTGATGCTAGACTTTTTCAAATGTTTGTAATACCCCCTAATACTTCCAAATTCGTAGACCACGTTCAAAGAGTGCCACAGCAAGACGATTTATAACATCATTTGAATTTTGAAGACTCATCTGTTGATTAAGAACAGAACCACTACAGAACAAATATATGGTCTTTTATTAAACTTTTTCGTTACACATGTCAGTATCATGTACCTCTAACAACTGCTTCAGAGAAAAACAATTTTCATGTGAATATTTGCAAGCTGCAAGCTACAGAAAGCTATTCAAACCTTAAATCTTGAGCATACCAGGCCAAGAGAACATTCGACGGAAGTTCACACAAACGGCCTCGAAATGAAAAGTGCCGCTAGTATGTAGCGCCAGTTGCCACCTGTACACTATTTGCCGGCCGGAGTGGCCGAGCGGTTCTAGGCGCTACAGTCTGGAACCGCGCGACCGCTACGGTCACAGGTTCGAATCCTGCCTCGGGCATGGATGTGCGTGATGTCCTTAGGTTAGTTAGGTTTAAGTAGTTCTAAGGAACTGATGACCACAGCAGTTAAGTCCTATAGTGCTCAGAGCCATTTGAACCATTTGTACACTATCTGACTAGAAGTGTCTGGACAACTGTTAGTGGACATTTATAACCCTTTACGACATCTTTAGTTCTGTTGGGGACCCTGTCAGCGAAGTATCTGTAGAGGAATGACAGCCCATTATTCCTCGACAGACGAAACCACAGAAGCTAATGATATTTGACGATGAGTGCTGGAGCAAAGTCGACTTTCTAACTCATCCGAAACGTTAATCAGTCACGCTGAGAAAATCTGAGTTATCACAACAACCCAGAGGTGTTCTACTGGGTGCAGGTTGGGACTCTAAACAGGCCAGTCCATTTCAGGAATGTTATTGTCCACAAGCCATTACCTCACAGATGACATGGAGCACTGTAATGCTGATACAATCAGCATGAGCGAGCTGTTCCTCTACCGTACGCAGCACACAATGTTGTAAAATGTGTTAGTATCCTTCAGCATCTAGGATTTTCTTAAGCGCAATAAGAGAACCACACTCTAATCAAGAAAAACACCCCGATACCATAATACCACCTCCTCTGTATTTCACTGTTGACACCACACGTGATGTGTAAGTTCTCTCTTCCATCGGACTGCCACAGAATATACCGCAATGCATCACTACAATTCACTCGTTTTTAGTCACCGACTGTCCAATGGCGTCGCTCTTTGCAACATCTCAAATGTCACTTAGCAGTGACTACAGAAATGTGTAGTTTATGAGGAGCTCCTCGACCATGGTAGCCCTTATTTTTAACTCTCTACGTACAATCATTGTACTAACTGGCCTGCTGATAGCACAAGCGGTTCCTTTCGCTAATTTCACCCGATTTTTTAAAACTACCCTCCCCAATGTTCGACGGTTCTTGTCCGTGAGGTCTTCCTGGTCTTAATTTAGCTGTAATTCTTCCTTTCGCGTTTCCACTTCATATTCGCATCATCAACAGTTACCTTCGGCAGCTCTGGAACGGCTGGAATTTTCCTGATGGATTTGTTACTGATGAGGTATCCAGTCACTGAGCGGCCCGTTCTGCTGTTATTGCTTTTCTAATGACGCCGCCTCCTTTTATACATGTTGGTCCACCTCCCGTGACATCTAGTGGTCAGTTTCGTATTACATAGGGTATCCGGACACCTTTGATTAGAGAGTGTATATTTCAATGTTGACACAGTCAGTTAGTTCCAAAATCGCTCATACAACTGAATATGTCCTCCTGTAGTATAATACGACTATGGAGATTAAGCTACACTACTGGCCACTAAAATTGCTACACCTACAGACGCGAAATTTAACCGACAGGAAGAAGATGCTGAGATATGCAAATGATTAGCTTTTCAGAGCATTCACACAAGGCTGGCGCCGGTGGCGACACCTACAACGTGCTGTCATGAGGAAAGTTTCCAACCGATTTCTCATACACAAACAGCAGTTGACCGGCGTTGCCTGGTGAAACGTTGTTGTGATGCCTCGTGTCAGGAGGAGAAATGCGTACCATCATGTTTCCGACTTTGATAAAGGTCGGATTGTAGCCTATCGCGATTGCGGTTTATCGTATCGCGACATTGCTGCTTGCGTGGTCGAGATCCAATGACTGTTAGCAGAATATGGAATCGGTGGGTTCAGGAGGGTAATACGAAACGCCGTGCTGGATCCCAACGGCCTCGTATCACTAGCAGTCGAGATGACAGACATCTTATCCGCATGGCTGTAATGGATCGTGCAGCCACATCTCGATCCCTGAGTCAACAGATGGGAACGTTTGCAAGACAACAACCATCTGCACGAACAGTTAGACGACGTTTGCAACGGAATGGACCATCAGCTCGGAGACCTTGACGCTGCATCACAGACAGGAGCGCCTGCGATGGTGTACTCGACGACGACGAACCTGGGTGCACGAATGGCAAAACGTCATTTTTTCGGATCAATCCAGGTTCTGTTTATAACATGATGATGGTCGCATCCGTGTTTGGCGACATCGCGGTGAACGCACATTGGAAGCGTGTATTCGTCATCGCCATACCCGGCGCGATGGTATGGGGTGACATTGCTTACACGTCTTGGTTACCTCTTGTTCGCATTGACGGCACTTTCAACAGTGGACGTTACATTTCAGATGTGTTACGACCTTTGGCTCTACCCTTCATTCGATCCCTGCGAAACCCTACATTTCAGCAAGATAATGCACGACCGCATGTTGCAGGTCCTGTACGGGCTTTTCTGGATAAAGAAAATGTTCGACTGCTGCCCTGACCAGCACATTCTCCAGTTCTCTCACCAATTGAAAACGTCTGGTCAATGGTGGCCGAGCAACTGGCTCGTCACAATACGCCAGTCACTACTCTTGATGAACTGTGGTATCATGTTGAAGCTGCATGGGCAGCTGTACCTGTACACGCCATCCAAGCTCTGTTTGACTGAATGCCCAGGTGTATCAAGGCCGTTATTATGGCCAGAGGTAGTTGTTCTGGGTACTGATTTTTCAGGATCTATGCACGCAAATTGCGTGAAAAAGTAATCACATGTCAGTTCTAGTATAATACATTTGTCCAATGAATACCCGTTTATCATCTGCATTTCTTCTTGGTGTAGCAATTTTAATGGCCAGTAGTGTACATACCTTACACACTCATATTAGATTATCTGAAAGGTTGCCACTGGGACATAGTCGAGAATAATAAAATGCGTGATAACAAAGCTACATTTATTATATCGATAGTCATCAAATAATTGTTGGATATAAGAAGCCACAGTGGAATAAATCGTCACAGGTAGAGCAGATCACGCTTATGCTTTATTTATCCAGTGATCTTAAGTGTTATAATTATTAATAGAGTGCTTATATCAATGAAACCACGTATCAGTGTGGGAATCCATCAGCTTTGACTGCCAAAATGACTAAGTTAGAGCCTACACTTTACGCTTTCGTCCTGAATCTGGGAAACGCTCCGCTGCTTCCAGATGAGCTGGCCAAGTGGTTGCACCACTGCTTGAAACTGGCCTCTCTCTCTCTCTCCCTCTCCCTCTCTCTCTCTCCCTCTCCCTCTCTCTTTCTCTCTCTCTCTCTCTCTCTCTCTCTCTCTCTCCCAAAAAAAGGTGGCACTAACTGACCAGCCACGCGGCTTCACTTCTCTCACTAATTCACCTTCCTGTCCTTGCTTCGATACTTACTACGACTTTTGCGATTAAATTCAGATACTTGTGGTAACTTCCGAGTTAAATGTGTGAGAACAGCAGTGTGTCGTTCCACTATTGCCTTTCATCCATTTTATTAATCACGACTTTACCTTTGATTGCAGCCCCGTCCTCAGAGACAGCTGCTCAGGTTGTTGTTATCTACTGTTTCCTGCGCCTGGATCACCTCGCTTGGTGCCAGCAAGCTATGGTACCGTTAAAAATATGAAAACGAATGCAGTGTCGCCCTCCGGCTGAACAGCACCTCTCACTTCCTCTATGAAAGCATCGAGATCCCTTCTCCATCGCCGGCCGGTGTGGCCGTGCGGTTAAAGGCGCTTCAGTCTGGAACCGCGTCACCGCTACGGTCGCAGGTTCGAATCCTGCCTCGGGCATGGATGTGTGTGATGTCCTTAGGTTAGTTAGGTTTAATTAGTTCTAAGTTCTAGGCGACTGATGACCTCAGACGTTAAGTCGCGTAGTGCTCAGAGCTATTTGAACCATTTGAACCTTCTCCATCCCGACAGAATACAATCTCCAATGGCTTGAATATTATCCTGATATTTTTTGATGAAAAAGGTGAACACAATGATCCCCAAGGTTCAAAGTCCTGTAACAGACCAATTTGCCTTCTCGATATCTTAAGGAAAGTGCTGGAAAAGTTGCTATGCCGTAGATACGAGAGAAAAGATTTATTCATGAAATCAAGTCCCAACAATATGTGGTTCAGGAGTGGGAAGTCAACAGAAGGCGTTGTAAATGGGGCGGAAGGCACAAAGAAAACGCGCTGTATAAATGTGTTGCAGTCATAATGGTTGATATCGCAAAGCCCTTTCGATCACTTATGGTGGTCAGCTCTTTTTTTACCGCCAGAGGACGTGGACTGCCTATCAGCGTATGCAGTTGTTTTAGAACCGCCGTCAAAACAGAGAAGCAGGAGAGACCATTACAAATACTTTCCAAAAGGCTGTCCATAGGGATGTGTAAGTCCCCTGCGTTCTCGTACTAGACCTAGTATTTGGAAAACTGCGGGACAATGAAGCGCTCGTGTGAGTAGACACATGCCAGCACCATGACGGTCTCTGTGAAGGGGAGTTCCAAATTAATCTGAAAGAAGTGTGTAAAACATTCCTTCAAGAATTACATCAGTGGTGCCAAGAAGTTAAAATTGTCTGTTACACCTAATAAGAACATGTACATGTTATTAAAAGGAAATTCCTTAAGAGATCCGAACACGAAATTAAGCAACAGATCTATAAAGAGAAAGACCGTCACCTGCAGTATCCAGAAATTTGTATATCGATCGGGTTGCGCGGACTAGGTTATTCTGTATGCTCCAGACAAAGAAGTTAGGTCCTTCCTCGGAAGAAGAGCCTAGAATTGCAGAAAGCTTAGAATACACTTCAAAAACTGCAGAACCTTGACAAACATACTCTAAGGTTTCCGCCTTTTGTACGGCAGAGAGGGATAAACAAACGGTACGTCAGGCAAGGAAGCAGGCTAGAGTAAAGAACAGTTCTTGTGAACAACCAAGGTCACGAATGTGCGCTCCCGTGGAGCAAAAGAGGCAAGTAACTTCCTCACACTGTAGTTTAAGTGCAGAATCTCCATCAAGCAACTGTAGCCAGAATTCAGTGTTACGTAATTCCCGAGGTTCGTTACTTTCTTGCCTTAAGCTAAGATGGTTGTTTCTGTAGTAGAAAACGAGGACACACTAGCAGTATTCGTAACTGTCGCACTTCTCGGAAAACAAAGACGTCATGTGACCGTCTGACAGTGCATAAAATTCAAACTTTAGTTAATCCTTAATCGGAGAAGCCACTCAAACTGTTGACTAATCCCGTGTTTAGATAAACTGTAGTTCTTCGAGTGGATTCGAGAAATTCAGCCTCCTTTGTTAACTTTTTACAGAACTTGGTTCACCCAATTGCTAAGAGGGTGACAACATATAGTAGTCATAACTTACATAAGAAATGATTTTTTCAGACTGAAGTTTTTATAAGTGTGTAGTCAGACGAATTTCTTTATTGAGGACGGCTCATGAGTCGTGGTTGGGTAGTTCAGATGGTACAGTCCCTGCCTGGGAAAGGCAAAGGTGCTATGTTCGAGTTTAGGTCCTGGACACAGTTTCAATCTGCCAGAAGATTCCATATCAACGCACGCCCTGCAGCAGAGTGAAAATTTAATTCTGGAAATTTCTTTCTTGGTTATCAGTTCATTAAACACTGACGATATCTTTGTCTTATTCGTTTTCTCAAATTCAGTTTCTCAGTTAATGAAAAAATCCACTTAGTTTTCCCTGAGATTCGATCTTAAGATGTCGATGGACTATGCACAAAGTTTCCCAATCTCTGTTCTCTGGGTCTAGGCTATGCGAGAGACATATAGGCTCAGACTCTGCCTATTTTTCAGCACCTACAAGCATTGACAACATGCCTCCTGCTCACAGTCTAAAAGTACTGTATCCGGTTTATCACTAACAGAACCCAACTTTTGCATACTCTAAATGCACTGCAAAAGATGGGAGCTAAATTTATCTGGTCTTCAGAGCACAATAAGACATTCTGCACCCTTAAACAGGCACTCACTCAGCACTTTCCTTAGTCCTGTACTCCTCAGGGAAACCATTAATGCCTTGCAGTATGAATAAAACTGGACTAAGACAGATCCGAATACCATGTCACGTTTTCTCTCGAAGAATCTGAACTCGTCTCAGCAGAACTATCGTCTGATAGAAAAGGGGGCTCTTCCTGTTGTACAAGCTGTTCATAAGTTGCATACATATCTGTAGGGCGTGAAGTTTCGTCTGGTGATTGATCACAAATACCTGCTGGCTTTGTTCGCCCCCAGTAGTCACTACCAGCCGAATCACGCAACACTTACAGTGGTGGACCCTGTTCCTGTCATTATACAATTATCACACTGAATACTAACCTATTAGTCACCATGCCTACACAGATGCATTATTCAGGCTCATGCCTGGTCCAGATCCTGAGTTCGACCAACAGAACGTCATTTGTTTTAAGGCACATGCTGAGACATGTCACTCTGTATAAGATTTCCCGATTACTGTATCAGTGACTTTGCCAATGAGATTAGGCTGACCTAACGACCTACCCAGTACTGAGAGTGTGCAGGCATGAATTATGTTCTAACAGCTCAGGATTTCGTGTGATTTCTTGATATGAGGAATGAGTCTCATCAGGTAGTCGTTCCATCTACACTATGTAGCGAAGCGCATTTGATGCTTCGTGTAGGGCAATGAGATTTCACTTGCATGAAAACCTTGGCTTGCTGTCACGTGTTCTGACCAGTAGTGGACACGAAAATCGGGCACCTGGCCTACGCATGTTCAGAATGTACACCTCACTAGGCTGCCCCTCCTAGCCTTCTTAACTGATTTATTGGCTTTCGTAACAGTATTTGCTGTAATGACATCATGATCGCTAACCCACGTTTCTATACTGACATTGTTGATAAAGTGCGGCCCATTTGTAGCTACAAGATCTAATAATTTCCATTACGAATGGGCTGCCGAGCTAGCTCCTCAACACAGTTTTCAGAAGTATTTCGCATGACTGACTGTTTAACCCCCCCCCCCCCCACCACCTCCCCACCCCCGGCAATGAATCCATAGACATCCCAGTCTATAGTTGGTAGGTTGAAGTCGCCTCCATGATCTGTGTATTTACACGCTAGTGGCCATAGTCTTTCTTTGAATGACTCTACAACTGTCACAGCGAAATAGGGTGGCCAGCAAAACCGTCCAACAATTTACTTGGACTCACCTACACCTGTTACACGCGACCAGATAACTTCAATATCACACTCAAATTAGATCGCAATAAAGACAATAATTTTGTCAAGAGCAGTGAACACTCCACCTCCTGTGGCCTCTAATCTGTCTTTTCGATGTAGTTCTCAGAGCTTTCCACCTCGGATTTCAGCCAGTTTTCGGTCCAAAGAATAATGTGATTGTGAGAACTTTCCTGCAGGGCAGTAAATTCGGGAACTTCATTACGAATACTTCGACA
The DNA here is from genome assembly GCF_023864275.1 of Schistocerca cancellata. Taxonomy (NCBI): domain Eukaryota; kingdom Metazoa; phylum Arthropoda; class Insecta; order Orthoptera; family Acrididae; genus Schistocerca; species Schistocerca cancellata. Next base: position 908,934,266 of record NC_064627.1, on the reverse strand, counting down.
ATTTATTGATGACATGTTGACGGTGGAAGTGTCTTTATTCTGAACTTCGTCGAACTTTTCTTGTTGTCAACCGACTGGCGAATGTTTATCAGAGCACCTCAAACTACTGTCTGTCCTAAAATACCCTCATGTGGACTCCAAAGTACTCTGCTACGCTAGTAGCTGCTTCCTTTGTGTAGTGCACCCCTGACCTATCAAGGGCAGTCCTACGAATCCCCACACTATAACGCAGATCTAGAGATCTGCAGCCAAGAACGTTACAGAGTCGACGAAGCTTGTGGTTGTGGCCCTCCACTCGGCTCCAACACAAAGGACCCTGATCAACTGTGGAAACAATGCTGAAAATTGCGAGCTCTGCTTGCGCCCCACGTCCGAAGCCACTAGTCTTCACCATCTTCGCCAGCCGCCTGTATGAACTGAGGATGGCCTTAGAACAATGCGACACGCGTCGTTGAAGCCGACATGAGCCACAACTTGCAGATGACTGCATCCTGCACACTGGATAGCCCCAGGCATGGCCGCCTCCACATATCGGATGAGGCCCTCCAGCAGACCTACCGAGTGCACATTGGCTTTCTTTACAGCTCTGAACGCTATCTGGCTAAGGGGCTCCATAACGCGCCTAACGTTGGCGTTGCCGGTAACTAGTAAACCCCTCTCCCCGTGTGCCTGCTCGGACTCTGCTGAAAGAGCGGCCACCTGTCCACTGACAGAGTGAATGGACGAGACCACGCTGCCTGTCTCCACATTGGCCCTCCACTTCGAGCGACGCAAAAGCGTTACCACCCGCCACTCACCCTGCTCTGAGGGCGGATCCACCACATCAGTTGCACTAGGACAGGGCTTCACAACATACGTGCTCGCGGAGCAAGCTGTGAGCAGCAAGGCGCGAGCACGGAGCAGCGCGAGCACGCTACCCCCACTACCGGACCAGAGCGGAAAGTGGGGAGAGTCACGTGGGGCACACAATAGCTGCCGCCAGTCAATGTAAATCCGCGGCCACCTTGGAGGGATATCACTCACGAACTGTTGCTGCGACAAATGAAACAAATAAAGGAGAATGTACACGTGCCACATAATTTTATTAGCTTAGTGTATGCCTCTACATTCGTATTAATTTGTGAACTGTTACACAATAAAAGGTGTCACTGAAGTGTGGGATTCTCGGTTATCTTGTACTTTTTGTCCTTTACAATTGCGTTTATGTTCGGAGTAATTGTTCTTGTGCATTGTAGGCGCAGCGTGCAGTTTAAATTTCGATCAGACAATGCGTTTCTCAGGCGCGTCTTGTTACATTTCATTGCAGAGAACAGTTGTTGACAAACATACGTGGAACCGAACATTGATATTATTGTAGCCGCCAGTTTGTTCAAACGAGGAAATCTATCCTGAGGGAAGTGTCTGTAGAATTACAAAATTTTTTCTTGTTCTGAAATTTGTCTCTATTCTCTGTCACACTGCAGGTCAATAATTTCTAGTTGCAGCTCAGGACGAATCTTTTCAATATTCGCTGAATATGGAGAGGCGAACAGATCAAAATCTCTGTCTAGTGCTGTCAGATCTTGAAAGTGTTGATCAAATTCTTCCTTAAAGGCAACTAAACTATGTGAATGACGTTCACAGTCTTTGTGAACATCTTTCATGGATGATAATTTAGGAAAATGAGCTAGATTTCCTGTTTCCAGCTGACTCACACAAAGTGTCAATTTCATTTTAAAAGCTCGTATTCGATCTATGAAATGAGTAATTAGCAGATCTTTACCTTGTAGTGAAATGTTCAAAGCATTCAGATGGCTAGTTAAATCTGCTTAGAACGCGAGATCACATTTCCATGAAGGCTCTTTCAATTCAGGAACACACTTGTTATTTATTTCTATGAACACATTTATCTCATCTAATAGGCAAAAAAATCGATTTAATAATTCGCCACGACTAAGCCAGCGGACCTCGCTGTAATAAGGCAGGCTACCATACTGGCTTTCTACACCCTCAAGAAAGCTTTTAAATTGCCTGTGTTGTAGTCCATGCTTCCTTATATAATTGGTTGTACGAACAACAACAACCATCACATTTTTTAGAGTGATACTCTTTGCACATAAGTTTTCCTGGTGGATCACACAGTGAACGCCCCTTATTTCATTCAGCACGGTCAGTTTTTGCTTTTTCTCCTTCAACAGCGCAACGAACCCTGATTTTTTCCCTGCATTCGGCATGGTCAGTTTTTGCATTTTCTCCTTCAACAGCGCAACGAAACCTGATATTTTCTCTGTCATCGCTGGTGCACCGTTTGTAGACACTGCTACTAACGAATTCCACGACAATCCTATATTTTCAACACTTTCTTCAACACTACTTAATATATCACCTCCGGTTGTAGTGTTCTTCATGGCTACTACATCGAGGAGCTCTTCCCTCACCTGAAGATCTCTATTAACACCTCTAATAAATATGGCAAGCTGCGCTGTTCCAGTGATAACAACACTTTCGTCCCGAGCTAGAGAATACGCCATAAAATCTTTACAGATATTTGCAAGCTGGCTCTGGACTTCCTCTGCCATATCCTGTATGCGACGCATAATGGTCATGTTAGATAATGGCACAATCCGAAACTGGTCAATCTGAGATGGACACATACGTTCCGCTGCAGCTACCAAACATTCTTTTATTAAATCGCCATCAGTGAAAGGGCGCAGGGATTATGCTAAAAGCAAAGCAATTTTGTAACTCACTCTGAGAGCTGCCTCAGTTGATTTTTCTTCGTCGTCCAGATCTTCTTCAGGTAGCTTCCTTTAAAGTTTAATAACTTCCTGTGCACGATCTGGTCCATCACATTTTCCACTTCCGTAGTCTTTCGCGTGGTGCGACATATAATGTCGCTGCAAATTAAATTTCCTGAAAGAATTCAGCGTTTTGTGACAATACTAAACATTTTGCAACACCATCTTTTTCTGTGAACAGATACAATTCCTCCCAATGGGGGTTGAACTGCGAAAGCATGGTTGGGGTTACACAACGGCGACGTGACATGATTCTTAACCAGCACAATGACTGTTAGAGCAGATCGTAGTGCTTTAAACGTTAGGCTAAATTCACACTGCCCGCGATGCGATGCCGAGCCGAGCGGAGCGATGAAGCGCTGTAATCGCGTGACAACGGGCAGGCTTGGTTTAACAGTGGCAACAGAGCGGTGCGCGTTTAGACTGCAAGCTGGGCCGAGCGATGTAATGCGGTGCGATGCGATGACTCCGCTGTAGTCGCAACCGAGTTTGCGTTTCGCACGAGTGTTTGGAGCGATTGCTTGTTTGCGCTTGCGTCTGGAGTAATTGCTTGCTTGCGATGGTCGTCGAAAGACTAATTAGCAATGTGCGTGAACGTCCCGTATTGTGGGACCAGAAAAATAAATATTACCACAATAGGGATTTTGTTTGTCAAGCATGGAATTAAATAGCTGAAGATTGTGGAACAGACAGTAAGTACAAAAAAGTAAAATAAATAGCTACAAGACTCCAAGAAATAAGTACCACAAACAGCTTCGTTTATTTTCTAATTTTAATTGTGTATAGATACTATTACAGTATTTTGATAATGAAATGACGTTCACAATAGTTACAGTATTTGATAATTTCGACATGAAATATGTTTGTATTAATGACTGTTGACATAGTTTTTGAAGGCCTCACTGACATTCCTCGCTCTTCTTGAAGCACTTCTGTTTGCTCTGACATTTTGGAAGCATGCTGCTAAAGCACTGTGTTCTGTTATGTCCTGGTCGATAGATGCACTGAATAATAATGTCTGCATGTTCTACAGAAGTTTCAATTTCCTTTCGGAGAAGACGCCACTTGCTGGCCATAATTCCGAAAATGCGTTCCACCACCGTTCTAGCCCTCGATAGCCTCCTGTTAAATAACCTCTCTTCCTCAGTCAGTGACAGTCCAGGGAAAGGGCGCATTAAGTTTTCCAGAAGTGGAAAGGCTTCATATCCAACCAACACTAATGGGGCTTTTACTGAAGTACCTGGTAGTTCTTTCGGTGGAGGCCAGTTTTCAGTTTCGTTCAAAATATTATTGTACAAGTTACTTGCTCTAAATGTGCCACCATCTGATTGCTTGCCATAGCCTCCAATGTCAACCGCTATTAATCTGCAGGTAGCATCGGCTACAGCTAGTAAAGCAAGCAAAAAATATTTTTTGTAATTGTAATACATTGTCCCAGAATGAGGGGGACATTTAACCCGAACATGCTTACCATCAGTGGCCCCCACACAATTCGGAAAATTCCAGTTGGCATACATGTGTTTTGCAGCGGTTTGAAGCAGTGGTATAATAGGAGAAGGCAGGTGTACGGGGCTCAGAATTTCACATATTGTGGCGCACGTTTCATGCACACATTGTGCGACTGTAGTTAGACCCATCCGAAATGACTGTGACAGTGCATGGAAAGACATCCCAACCGACAAATATCTGAAAAAGAATGAAATGAGAGTAATTGAAGGATGTGTAGGATCTCCGTAGGATTTGCAGTTAATGTGCTAAGGACAAAAAATGTATTAAGTATACAGTGTACTTAATTATTGACGCATATTTTCACGTCTATATTTTCAGGCGAGGTACTGAAGAATAAATGGAAGTACCTACGTGACACTTTCCGCTCTGAACTCAAAAAAACTCGTGCTGAACGTTCAGGAGACGAAGGTGGCATGCCGCCTTTCCAATCCAATTGGCCGTGGTACGAGCTAATGACCTTCCTGACTGACATAATGACGCCACGGAAGACGAAGACTAATGTTCATAGAACAGCATAGCAACACGACGACGTAGCATTTTCACCAGCTCTTACAGAGAGAGAGTGTGTTTCACCTGATGAAACCAACCATGCCAGCTCTTCAAGACTGTCTGTTAGTTCAGAGGGTAGCGTTTCGATGCCTCCTCCCTCACCCACACTACACACAAACCAAAACAAGAGATCCAAGAAATCGACAAACACTGAGTTGCTAAATATAGAGAAGAAAAAAGTTGAAGCTAATTGAGCAACAAATGTCGAAATCAGAAACGGAAGATGACAGCTATCATCTTGTAGTGAGTTTGCTGCCAGCAATGCGAAAACTATCACCAGCAGCTCAGTTGAGAGCCGGGATAAAAATTCAGCAGGTTCTTTTGGAAGAATTGGAACAATCAACCGCTTCCACTGCACATTCGTTGATGTCACCCTATGAACCTGAAAATCCAGTTGAAATCGTAATTGCTGGAAATCCGCAGAATGAAATAGTCATTTCTGAAATTCAACCTAATGACATTGTTATTTCAAGCCACCAAGATTCTGAAAACTTTGATACTTAAATGAGTGAACTGTGATGTATTTTACTTCTCATTGTCATTTACATCAAAATTTATTAAAAGAAAGTTTGAATTTATCACAATTTGTAAATTTTTCATAGTAAAATTATTGCTGTAAACTTAATATTGTGTACTTACCTGATGGTGATCATAACTTTCCCCTCAGGAGTAATAGCCATTCTGAAATTTATGTTTTGCTTCTGTAATCTATTTGAAACAGACGACACTGTATAATCAAATGTCTCTGTACTCATTCTGAAATAACTCCAAAATTTATCCTCATCTTTTCTCAAGTCACTGTACAAATGATGAAATTCTCCTAAAGCCCTCCTCTCCTTGTTGATTTCATTTACACAGTCGGCGCGAATTCAATAGGCACGCTGCGGCCCTATTTAAACGTGCGCGCGCATTTCCCCTCCCTCCCCTCCCTCCCTACTCTGCGACCTTGCACCTGCTCGCGAGCACGTGCCTGAGCAGACGCTAGTACTCGCGCTCAAAACCGGCCAGTTGTTAAGGCCTGCACTAGGAGGTGCCTCAGAAGCAGAACCCTTGGGCAGAACAAGCGCCAAGTGAGGTGCCCATGCGACGCGGTAGATTCTCCGCCATCGCTATACTTCGAGGCAGCAGCCTGAACGTGACTGACTGTAGCCCAAAGCACATTTAGCTGTTCGCGAACTGCGGCCAGTTCCTCCTGCATCTGCAAACAGCATGCACACATCCTAACCATCCTAGCGAGACTAACTGAAGAGGTAAACTATAAAAGCAGACAGAATCCTAGATATGCAACTTGCAACCTGATGCACGCTGATGCATTAGTGAGTTATGTAGCTGGCTATTCAGCGAGAAACTACTGCGTTACAGAGTGAATGAATTTACACTTACAAAAACGCGAGATTCAATCTCCTAAACAGAAAAACACGCACGAAATTTAATAAATATAGCACCAGAAAAACACAGAAAAATATAGCCGCTTAATTTCGCTCTGTAGATATGTATCAGCCGAGAGCTGGAACCTTGGGCCGTATCGCGCCACCCAAGGAAATAGACCTGGATTGACATGGGCTGGTCCACTCAGCGACAACAGTTATGATCCTTCGAAACAAGGACTCATCCTTTGCAACCAGGCAGCCAGCAGACAACGGGAGAGGCATATTCCACCACACGAACCCTGCAGTGCCCAAGCAATCGTCAGGATGGGCCTATGAACTAGTGAGCGACGGATGCGTTGTGAAATGTGGCAGACAGAAAAACTGGTGTCATTACATTCATAATTAGTTAATAGTGCATATTAATGACAAATAATAGGGAAACAAACTATGAGACAGTAGTAGTAATAGTAGTAGTAGGTATAGTCAGGTATAGCAGTACCTGTAGTCTTCATTACCTGAAGAAAAAGTTATTACAAGGGAAGCAGTATTGTGTTAGCTTCAATAATATACTTTGTATCATTAGATGCTAATGTATTGCAAAAAATTTAACTGTTGATAGTAACAGTCTGAATACGAATGAATACATCTTGTTTTATACTTATAGGTAACATGCTACAGTGTAATAGATAAATAAATAAATATTGTGTAATATATCACCGAGCGTAAAGTCCAAAGCACACGAGAAATGAACGAAAGAACAAGCGATCAGACCTCCGTATGGCCTGTAAACTGACTGGTCTACGAGAAAGCTGAAGCAGAACATTTTGAGGGGCTATTAGCTACACCCGTAACAGTGCCCAACAACGAAGTCTCACGGCTCGGTCAAGTGCTCGTTCGTAGGACATTTCGGGCTTCAGGGGGTGCTTTTGCGGATATGATCGGCAGAATTAAATGATGTCATGAAACATTAAAACTACATTCTCGTAGGAAATGTAGTTGCAAATGGCGAATAAGGCACCACAACAGCTATAAAATTTACTGCGCCTCAAAAATGAGATCAACAGGAAGCGCAAAATGGTTAAGCAGGAATGGCTAGAGGACAAATGTAAGGATGTAGAAGCATACATCACTAAGGATAAGATAGATACTGCCCATAGGAGGATAAAGGGGCCTTTGGAGAAAAGAGAACCACCTGTATAAATATCACGAGCTCAGATGGAAAACCAATCCTAAGCAAAGAAAAGAAAGCAGAAAAGTAGAAGGAGTATACCTATACAGGGTCTGTACAAGGGCGATTTATTTGAGGGCAATACTATGAAAATAGAAGAGGACGTAGATGAAATGGGAGATATGATACTCCGTTAAGAATTGTACAGAGTACCGAAAGACTTAAGTCGAAACAAGGCCCTGCGAGTAGACAACATTCCATTAGAACTACTGATAGCCTTGGGATAGCCAGCTGTGACAAGAGCAAGATGTATGAGACAGGCGAAATACCCTCAGACTTCAAGAAGAATATAATAATTGCAACCCCAAAGGAAGCAGGTGTTGGCCTGTGTGAAAACTACCGAACCATCAGTTTAATAAGTCACGGTTGCAAAATACTGACTCGAATTCCTTACAAAAGAATGGAAACACTGGTTGAAGCATACCTCGGGGAAGATCAGTTTGGATTCCGTAGAAATGTAGGAACACACGAGGTTTATGACCGTAGCAGTTTTGCGCCCTAAAACCATAACCAAAAAAAGGCAATATTGACCCTATGACTTATCTTAGAAGCTAGGTTAACGAAAGGCAAACCTACGTTTCTACCATTTGTAGACTATAGAAAGCTTTTGATAACCTTGACTGGAACACACTCTTTCAAATGCTGAAGGTGATAGCGGTAAAATACAGGGGGCTAAAGGCTATTTACAATTTGTACAGATACCAGATGGTAGTTATGAAAGTGGAGGGGCACGAAAGGGAGGTAGTGATGAGAAGGGAGTGAGACAGGGTTGTAGCCCATCGCCGAATTTATTCAATCTGTATATTGGGCAAGCAGTATAAGTAACAATAGAAAAAATTGTAGAAGGAATTAAAATCCGTGGAGAAGAAACAAGAACTTTGAGGTTTGCCGACGACATTTTAATTCTACCAGAGACAGCAGAGGATCTGGAAGTGCAGGTGAACGGAATGGATAGTGTCTTGAGAGTGTAACACTTCCGCCCTGTCGGACGTGCGTTAGCTCAATAAAGCCTGTACTGTAATAAGTTCACGGGCTTCACCTTGTAAACAAGGATTTAGTACATAAGTTGACCGCGTGTACCTAATGGAAGCAATTCGGACTTATTCAGTCAGTAACTACAGTGATGCGTCAAGTAAATGTAAAGTACAATTACGCGTTCGCATGGACAAGAAGTACACACAGCAGATACTACCAATAATTAATAGTACGGTCGCCAGCCTAATTAGGCATTGAGTGAGTTTTTCCCTGTACAAGTAATAGCATATTCAAGCATAGTGAAACGTAGTAATGTTGCGTTTTATAGCAAAATTTAGAACCAGAAAGAATCTACTGAACTAAGGTTTTCTTCTTTTGTACTAATTTGAATGAGCTAAACTTACACAACACCACACAGCAATGATTACTACGAGCTGCACTTTGTATATTGATCAGAATGAAATCGGGCATAGATTACCCTAGAATCAGCAATTTTGAAAACACACATACAATGTCACTATTAAAATTGGAAAAAACACTAATATACTTAGGTTTAATATAGAAATTAATTTTACTGTTCAATTCTGATCAGTACACTTCAAAATGTGCAAGAATACGCAAGAGAATGGGGGGGCCCTGAAACTGTTACGGTCGTTATGCTGAAACTAGTAAGTCCTGAAGGTACATTAACACTCAAAATTATCAACCTATGGATTACTATTCTTTTGTCACGCTTCTGGAGTAATTGACTAACATTCTTTCAGTCTCAAATGAATTCAATAACATTGCTAGCTCAATTCAAAATTTATCTTTCAATTTAATCACACTGATATTCTTTACTAACATTTACATTTGCACTCCTATCCTTGAACGTCTTTATAACATAAATTGGTCTGCAGATAATTTAGTACTAACTGTAACTTTCAATTCAGGATACTCGGGTTGCACAATATAAGGTAAGGACCCTGTCTAGGTCAATGATAAGGATAAGTGATGTCTAAGGCAATTCTGGTAAAAGTCACGTTATTATTGAACAGTTAGAACAGTTTCAACACTGGTCCACACAGATACACTTCTAAAGATGAAATAAACGTTTGACCTGTGCACGTCGGTACGGCGGATGGCGGGCAGCGAGATAGCGGGCAGCACAGCACACATACTAGCACGGCTAAGGCTCTCACAGTATCGGCACTTTCATTCTTCTTAGCGTCGTAATCTTTCCAATTTTGTGCCTGAGGAAATAGCCATGCCAAGTAGTCGTCGGAATCGGCCCATCCGAGGCTCAATGGAATCCACTTTTCCTAGATAGCCTCCTCGGTACAGTACATGTTCCTCTGACCGATACTCAACTCCGACTGTTTCACTGAGCCCGTTGTGCCGAACCGCGCCAGTGTGCGTTTTCCCGCGCTCGCCTGCATCCACCTTTTCCCGCGCCCCTACAGGTAGGGTATTCACCACAGGTTTTCTACTACACATATTCTAATGCATTACCTACGTATGGACCAAGTGTTTAAATTACAATTTACACATTTTACAATAGTTTTTACATTAAATACATTTTCCTTTGATTATCAAATTGCTTAAAATCTAACATAAATAATAACATTCATTTAAAAAGTTGTGTACAGTTTCTTTAACATGACACGAAAAGGAAAAAAATTCAAATTAATATTTACATTATTTTACATAAATTCAGAAAGAAACATTTATCTAAATGCATAAAGAAAAAAATTATTATAGGTACATTATTGTTACAAGAGGAGGATTTAAGATGAACATGAACAAAGCAAAACGAGAATAATGGAATGTAGGCGAATTAAATCAGGTGATGCTGAGGAAATTGGATTAGGAAATGAGACGCTTAAAGTAGTAGGTCAGTTTTGCTATTTGGGAAGAAAAGTAACTGATCATGGTCGAAGTAGAGAGGATATAAAATGTAGACAAGGAAAGAGTTTCTGAAGGATAGAAATTTGTTAACATCAAGTATAGTTTTAAGCGCCAGGAAGTCGAGTCGTTTCTGAAAGTATTTGTGTAGATTCTATCCATGTATGGAAGTGAAACACGGACGGTAAATAGTTCAGACAGGAAGAGAATAGAAGCTTTCGAAATGCCGTGCTACAGAAAGATGTTGAAGAGTAGATGGGTAGATCATGTAACTAATGAGGAGGTACTGAATAGAATTGGAGGAAAGAGGAATTTGTGGCACAACTTGACTGGAAGAATGGAGCGGTTAGTAGGACATACTCTGAGGCATCAAGGGATCACCAATTTAGTACTGGGGGGAAGCGTAGAGGGTAAAAGTCGTAGAAGGAGGCTAAGAGATGAATACACTAAACAGATTCAGAAGGATGTAGATTGCAGTAGTTACTCGGAGATGAAGAGGCTTACTCAGGATATAGTAGCATGGAGAGCTGCATCAACCTAGTCTCTAGATTGAAGACCACAACAACAACAACCAACTCTCCCTCTCTGATTTGCGTTTTCTGTGGTTTCTGCAAGACACTTGAGGCGAATGCAGTGGTAGCTCCTGAAACAAGTCACTACCGCCGCTTTTCTTTATCTTTCTGCAAATGAACTACTGTCCCGCCCCTCAGAACTCGACGATGACGAGACGGTAAACTCGAACTCTCCATTTCTCTTCTTTTTGCTGTTACTGGTGACACTTATGTCATTAATTCAGCGTTGAAAGAATGATTTTGCCCGTAGTTTACCATCTTTAACACGTCTGCAATAAAGTATTGACTCTGATACCAACTTGAAATGTGAGCACACGCCTTTCATTTTACTGATTTGGCAATGATAACGCTGCACTCCAGTTTCATAAGAAGCAGCTCTTTCCCGTCTTATTAAATCTACGTCATCAGACTCTGTTAGATCAGACTCTCTAGTGGAGGTGGTTTGCCATTGCCTTCCTCCGACCGTAATGGGGATGAATGATGATGATGTTGAAGACGACACAACAACACCCGGTCATCTCGAGGCAAGTGAAAATTACTGACCCCGCCGGGAATCGAACCCGGGACGCCGTTCGTGGGAAACGAGAACGCTACCGCGAGACCACGGGCTACGGACACCTCTGGATTGTATCCCATAAATGTTCGATGGGATTCATGTCGAGCGATCTGGGTGGCCAAATCTTAAGCTCGAATTGTCGAGAACGTTCTACAAACCAATCGCGAACAATTGTGACCTGGTGACATGATCCATAAAAATTCCATCGTTGCTTGGGAACATGAAGTCCATGAATGACTGCAGATGGTCTCCAAGTAGCCGAATATAACCATTTCTGTCAATGATCGCTTCAGTTGGAACAGAGGACTCAGTGCATTCCTTGTAAACAGAGCCCACACCATTATGGAGCCACCACCAGCTTCCACAGAGCCTTGTTGACAACCTAGGACAATGGCGTCGTGGCGAGAACCCTAAATATCAACTCTTACCAACTGAAATCGGGACTCATCTGACCAGGCCACGGGTTTCCAGTCGTCTAGGGTCCAGCCGGTAAGATCACGAGCCCAGGAGAAGTGTTGCAGGCGATGTCGTGCTGTTTTCAAAGGCACTAGCGTCAGTCGTCTGCTGTCACAGCCCATTAACGCCAAATTTCTCCACACTGGCCTAATGGACACGTTAGTCGTCCGTCCAACATCGATTTCTGCCGTTATTTCAAACATTGTTGCTTGCCTGTTTCCACTGACAACTGTACGCAATCCTTGATGCTCTCGGTCGTTAAGTGAAGGCCGCCGACTACAGCGTTGTTCTTAGAGAGAGGTTAACACTTGAAAGTGGGTACTCTCGGCATACTCTTGACGCTGTGGATCTCGCAATTTTGGATTGCCTAAAGATTTACGAAATGGAATCTCTCATGCGCCTAGCTCCAAATACCATTCCGCGTTCAAAGTCTGTTCATTTCCGTCATACGGCCATGATCACGTCGGAAACCTTTTCACATGACTCGCCTGAGTAGAAATGACAGTTCCGCCAATGCACTGCCCTTTTTTATACCTTATGTACGCCGTCTGTACATGTGGACATTTCTGTTCCATGACTTTTGTCACCTCAGTGTGTATCAGGCGCCAGTTAAATACAAACTGGGGCTATGGCATAGTAATATTAACTCTTTTGTTGTTGTTGTTGTGGTCTTCAGTCCTGAGACTGGTGTGATGCAGCTCTCCATGCTACTCTATCCTGTGCCAGCTTCTTCTTCTCCCAGTACCTACTGCAACCTACATCCTTCTGAATCTGCTTAGTGTATTCATCTCTTGGTCTCCCTCTACGATTTTTACCCTCCACGCTGCCCTCCAATACTAAATTGGTGATCCCTTGATGCCTTAGAACATGTCCTACCAACCGATCCCTTCTTCTAGTCAAGTTGTGCCACAAACTCCTCTTCTCCCCAATTCTATTCAATACCTCCTCATTAGTTATGTGATCAACCTACCTAACCTTCAGCATTCTTCTGTAGCACCACATTTCGAAAGCTTCTATTCTCTTCTTGTACAAACTATTTGTCGTCCATGTTTCACTTCCATACATGGCTACACTCCATACAAATACTTTCAGAAACGACTTCCTGACGCTTAAATCTACACTCGATGTTAACAAATTTCTCTTCTTCAGAAACGCTTTCCTTGCCATCGTCAGTCTACATTTTATATCCTCTCTACTTCGACCATCATCAGTTATTTTGCTCCCCAAATAGCAAAACTCCTTTACTACTTTAAGTGTCTCATTTCCTAATCTAATTCCCTCAGCATCACCCGATTTAATTCGACTACATTCGATTATCCTCGTTTTGCTTTTGTTGATGTTCATCTTATATCCTCCTTTCAAGACACTGTCCATTCCGTTCAACTGCTCTTACAAGTCCTTTGCTGTCTCTGAAAGAATTACAATGTCATCGACGAACCCCAAAGTTTTTATTTTTTCTCCATGGATTTTAATACCTACTCCGAATTTTTCTTTTGTTTCCTTTACTGCTTGCTCAATATACAAACTGAATAACATCGGGGAGAGGCTACAACCCTGTCTCACTCCCTTCCCAACCACTGCTTCCCTTTCATGTCCCTCGACTCTTATAACTGCCATCTGGTTTCTGCACAAATTGTAAATAACCTTCCGCTCCCTGTATTTTACCCCTGCCACCTTCAGAATTTGAAAGAGAGTATTCCAGTCAACATTGTCAAAAGCTTTCTCTAAGTCTACAAATGCTAGAAACGTAAGTTTGGCTTTCCTTAATCTTTCTTCTAAGATAAGTCATATGGTCAGTATTGACTCACGTGTTCCAACATTTCTACGGAATCCAGACTGATCTTCCCCGAAGTCGGCTTCTACCAGTTTTTTCATTCGTCTGTAAGGAATTCGCGTTAGTATTTTGTAGCTGTGACTTATTAAACTGATAGTTCGGTAATCTTCATATCTGTCAACACCTGCTTTCTTTGGGATTGGAATTATTATATTCTTCTTGAAGTCTCTTTAACAACATCATATTGATAATATATGTTTGTATGAATCTTCTGTGAATAAGATTCCTCTTGTCTTGTCACTGTCCGCTGTTAATGCTTTTCTTGACCCAAATCTCCAGAGGCCTGAAAAGAAAGAGCAATAAGGCTTTGTTGGCTGGGATATCCCAAAGAACTGTTGTGCCGCCGAATCGGAAAGAGTTTTCTTCTTCCGCACGCGATGGCTCCTTTTCCCGCGATGTATGAAAGCTGAATCTTTGGTAAATTTGATGAATTTAGTTGACTGCAATGAGTGTGTGAATAGTGTGGTGTTGTTTGTGCCTTTGATGATGAGAGAAGGGAGATTTTTAATACCGGTGGTGGTACATTCCCTACCGTTCTCGAACAGCAATGGGCCCGCAGGGCTTTTAAACTTCCACCCCTGACTGACCCATCACCATCAATGTTTTCTCATGCTTTCACTCCGTGAGACACTTCGGAGACGTTTGGAATTTGAACCACTGTATTGATGCAAAGCCCGTTGATCAGAACTTAAGGCTACCACCTATCCTCCCTTTACTATTGGCGCATATTTCTTTCACCGCCAGGTTTCGAACTGTCTACTTCCGAGTCGAGCGCCAGGCCAAAGGCGTGCGTTAGCGACCTCAGCTGCGGAGGCTGATGAAACCAGTGTGAGACGCTTGATTGATAGCAATCCCTAGCTGCACGTCATCTCCTCTTCAAAGCCTCTCAGATATATCAATCGTACATTCCACACGTAACAATTCCTTAAATGAATAAATTATATCATAATATTATGAAAAGGATAGATTGCTGTCCGCCCCGGTAGCTGAGGGTTCAGCGCGGCGGTCTGTCACGCCCAAGGGGCCCGGATTCGATTCCAGGCTGGGTCGGAGATTCTTCTCCGCTCAGCGACTAAATGTTGTGTTGTCCTCATTATCATTTCACCATCATCAGTGGAAGGCAACGGGAAACCACCACTGGAATCGCTTCTCCAGACGCTCATGCGGTGGACTTCTCTGACGAGGCTTTCCCCATGACAAGACCTGCCGTAAGGCAGAGCACAAAAGTCATAGATTGCTACTCACCATGCAGTGGAGACGCTGAGTCGCAGACAAGAACAACAAAAAGACTGTTATACATATCAGATTCCGACCATCAGCCGTTCTTGTGAAGTAGAAATCACACACACACATTCACTCAAGTTTGCCTATTTATTGTGCACGTCTGTGACTTAGTGTCGCCTCTATACGGTGAGTAGCAGTTTGTCCTTTTCATACTATTTTTGTTCTTCCATCCTGGACTTTCCATTGTTCAAATTAAGTATATGTTTTTTATAATTCCACCTTTGTCATTATGTATCTATACAGGATTTAACTGATATAAGTGCAGATATTTCTATTGGTGACTGAGGACGGTGTACTGAACATCATTACATCAATATTTACGTTATTAGCTGACTAATAAATATAAGTGTTACAAGTTATGTTTTTAGGGCAGAAAGTACCTCCACATAAGCGTGGCACAAGCCGGCCATTAATTCTTATTTTACCCTGGGCAGCAGGTTGGGTGTTGAAGAGTGGAGGCGTGGGCACAGAACGGTTAGTTTACACTGACAGTAAAGTTTTCTTTTTGGAAAGACTCTTCGATACAGCGAATAAACAACCAACATACTGATAAGTGTACATTTTAAGTTACCCGTTACACCCTGTATATTTTATGGATTTCGGCTTACTTCGCTCGGTCATACACAATCATGACTTCATAGTTCTGGCATTCACGATGTTTTATGTTATGTCCTATTCTGTAGCCCACTACCTCTGCTTCATTTACATTGTCCATTTGATTTACCTTGAAAAATGCTAAATGCTACATGCTTCTCGTAGTTTTGCTATGCTAAGCGTTATTGTTATTTTTTTCTCCTTTCAGTCACTTTTTTATTTCCTTGGAAATGACTGTATTTAGCTTATATTGCTAACTTTTCTGTTATATATATATATATATATATATATATATATATATATATATATATATATATATATATATTTCCTGATATATCAGGAAATATCTTTAAGAAACTTAAGCAGAAATTTTCAGATTCGTTACGAATCATTTTACATTTTCTTTTGCTCTGTCGCAGGAGACATTAAGCCCATTGAACAGCCAATTTCGCTGGAGGACGCCCCGTGTGAGAAGCCACCACCACGAGAGCTACCGCCTTATAACGGTTATGGATCTTACGAAGATTCCGCTGGAAACTGCCGTACTGTCTTGCCGACTCCACCAAGACGCGACTTCGTCAAGTTCCTGCACAAAGACAGGTCCTAACAAGAGTATAATTAACATAGAAAAACTACTGACTGTTTTGGCATTGCTGTCGTTGCATATATAGAATGTCCCTTATAAGGGCAAAAATAGTTTTTTCCTGAAATTTATAACGCATCGCCATCAGGTATTTTCATACTTCAGTAGGAAATAACAGCGTCCTATGATGAAGGGAACTCTTGCCGACCCGGCTTCAGAGTTTTGCGTGGAAATGTACATACCTTTCCTGCTGTAAATTGGTGACTAAATTTTGAACTAGTGAGGGAAATGTGTAAATAGCCATAAATACCAACATAATAACACTCATCTTTACTGGTATTAATTAAAAACATAAAATAATTTTGAAGACTTCCATTTGAAGTAATTTTTTTACTGTGTGGATAGAGCTTTCTGTGCTCTTGCGTACAAAGGTGAAAAAATTATTTCTGGACATCCTCAAAGAAGATCAATCCTTTCACTCCACTTTTTGTTGTATCATTTACACTTTATTTTGTGTTATTTACACTTTCAGAGACGAAAATTTTCTTTAGGGAAGGAGGAACCTTCAGTCGGTAAGCAAGAGCTGAAACAGATTTTTCTCTTTCTCGACAGGAAGTCATCCAAAGATATTCCTGAAACCAAGAATTAAATATGTAAGCTTGGTTAAGGCAAGATTTTGTATTGTAATTATTAATTACAATAACTCTTTCCCACATGAAGTGCTTGATAGTTTTTCCTTATGAAATATAGCTCTTCTCAAGATCAAAAATTTCTCACATTCTAAGTCTGAAACCATTCTCATTTTCGTGTGATTATCTGGAAGTGCTAAAGCAGGAATTTCATCAGACATACCGCAAGTGTTGACAGAGTTTATTCGAAACTGCTTTTGAACGTGACTTCCCAATTTCCTCATGCTTCTTGAACGCTTTCAAGACAATCACAGACATTTATACGGTGCCCTTACTCCCAAAGTGCATCAAAGCTAGGGCTTTATATGAAGGCGCAATCAGTGAGGAAACACCTTGCAATTCCCATCTTTCCTTTGCACTGAATAAACTGAAGTTGGAGAAAATATTTTCGTAGATTAAATGGCCCTTGCACTTGTTTCGCTTGATGAATAGTTTATTTTAGTGACGTAGTTTCAACCATATTAAAAGCAGTTTGATAATTAGACTGTAGTTATCTTTCACATTACATATCCTCAGTGTGCCCCAGCAGAACTTAACGAATTTGTTGATTTCTGTATCCACTAATTGTATTTTCTCAGAATCAGTGAATATTTGGACATAATCCGTATTAACATTTCTAGTTCCCTTTAAAGTTTCTGAAAAGCAGAAAATCCGGGAAGTTAGTTACTTGATGAATTTCCGGACGTTATTCAAAACTAGTTCGTCAAGATGATAGTGATACGCAAAGAGTAACAGCACTACTTTCAGTTTTTGTTCTACGATCGCACAATATCCTTAAAACGAGCTGAATTGGAATCCTTTATGTAGCAGTACGTCATTTGTACCACGCCCTTTAAAGTCCCAGTTTTGGAGCACTTTAAAAATGTAGAGAGCTTGCTATATTGCGAGGTAGCAACTAAGGTAAAAGTTTTCACTCATAAGAACACATTGGCAGAAAACCATGTAAGTATGCAGTTCTGTGTACGAGTGCGTAAGTTGATCTAGATTCACTTGTTTTTGCCCGCCAACACACCCTCTAGCCAAACAATTTGTTAGCCTCCTGTAGTGAAAGGTTCTCGTTGTACTATCAGTGATAAATGTACACCTTCTATATAAAAACGAGCTCATCTAGATCTGCTTATGTAGTCACTCGCAGAATTACGGTCTTAGAAATTTTCCCGCCAGTGTATTTTTTATGGGTGAAAACTTTAACTTTCTTTGCTTAATTTCCAAGTTGTACTTTGTCTTTAGAAGCAGTTCTTCCTACGAGCCAGGTAACGTTATGCCAGCCGCGCGGGATTAGCCGAGCGGTCTCAGGCGCTGCAGTCATGGACTGTGCGGCTGGTCCCGGCGGAGGTTCGAGTCCTCCCTCGGGCATGGGTGTGTGTGTTTGTCCTTAGGATAATTTAGGTGAAGTAGTGTGTAAGCTTAGGGACTGATGACCTTAGCAGTTAAGTCCCATAAGATTTCACACACGTTTGAACGTTATGCCAACACAATCGATGGTCGCCATATTGCGAATATTATTCTGAATTTTTTTTTATTATAGCCTCATTTCTCCCCTCCAGATGAACTGACGAGTTGTTTGTAGAAAGTCTTCAATAGTGAGGCCTAATGCTTTTGTTACAACCTAAAAAATGTAAATATAATCTCTAATGCTCATCTGACATCTGTCTAAACCTGCAACTAACTTTGGTGTGACAAAAGTAGTCCTGCCTCTCTTCGTAGAAGTTTATGATGGTGTCGGCGTGGATTCATCCGAAAAATGCTCACTTACGTTAGGCTTCCGGTACAACTACTAGACATTTTACAACACAGTAGATTCTGCCTGCCGCAGCATGAGCACTGCTTTGTCTAACAGGTCTGTACCATGAGCGACACATGATGTTTATGTTCATATATGGATATTACATGGTACCAGTTTCTATTGTTGAACAGGCATTTCATTCCATGGAGTCCATAACAGTAACTACTTCTGACGTTACTTTAGAATAATTGATACGCAAGCATAGTTTCAGTGTTCACATATGTAAACTGGCTGATTCTGTCAGTGTGCGTTACACATGATGACCTTTTATTCTGACATAATTTACAACATTTTCCCATTGGACTGTATAATAAACTATCCTGTTCACACCAGTTATGACGGCCTGTCCCGCCATTTGGCCATTGTAAACTTGTTATGCAGACATATCGCAGGTAGCGATACTGCAGATGGAATAATGGAGACCTTAAATGCCAAGTACACTATGTGATCAAAAGTATCCGGACACCCTCAAAAACATATGGTTTTCATATCAGGTGCATTGTGCTGCCAACTACTGCCAGGCACTACATATCAGCGAACTCAGTATCATCAGACGTCGTGAGGGAGCAGAATGCTGCACTCCCCGGAACTTACGGACTTCGAACGTGGTCAGGTGATTGCGTGTCACTTGTCTCATACGTCTGTACGCGAGATTTCCATAATCCTAAACATCCCTAGGTCCACTGTTTCCGATATGATAGCGAACTGGAAACGTGAAGGGACATGTACAGCACAAAAGCGTACAGGCCGATCTCGTCTGTTGAATTACACAGACTGCCGACAGTTGAAGAAGATCGTAATGTGTAATAGGCAGACATCTACCCAGACCATCACACAGGAATTCATAACTCCATCAGGATCCACTGCAAGTACTATGACAGTTAGGCGGGAGGTGAGAAAACTTGGATCTCATGGCTGAGCGACTGCTCATAAGCCACATATCACGCCAGTAAATGCCAAACGACGCCTCGCTTGGTGTAAGGAGCGTAAACATTGGACGATTGAACAGTGGAAAAACGTTTTGTGGAGTGACGAATCTTGGTACACAATGTGGCGATCAGATGACAGGGTGTGGGTATGGCGAATGCTCTGTAAACGTCATCTGCCAGCATGTGTAGTGCCAACTGTAAAATACGGAGGCGGTGGTGTTATGGTGAGATCGTGTTTTTCATGGAGGGGACTTCACCCCTTGTTGTTTTGCGTGGCACTATCACAGCATAGGCCTACATTGATGTTTTAAGCAACTTCTTGCTTCCCACTGTTGAAGAGCAATTCGGGGATGGCGACTGCATCTTTCAACACGATCGAGCACCTGTTCATAATGCACGGCCTGTGGCGGAGTGGTTACACGACAATAACATCCCTGTAATGGACTGGCCTGCACAGAGTCCTGACCTGAATCCTATAGAACACCTTTGGGATGTTTTGGAGCGAGACTTCGTGCCAGGCCTCACCGACCGACATCGATACATCTCCTGAGTGCAGCACTGCGTGAAGAATGGGCTGCCATTCCCCAACGTATGCCTCCGAAAGTGGGAGTTGTCATCAACAATATTGAATTCCAGCATTACCGATGGAGGGAGCCACGAACTCGTAAGTCATTTTCATACAGGTGTCCGGATACTTTTGATCACATAGTATATCTATGGTTTATAAACAGATCGAGATACACACAAACACATGTGCTCATAAGTCTAAAGCGCCCGTCAGCAGCTGAAGGTATTAATATATAATTCTAATTTCGAGTCAGAGATTGTTGCTACTCTGTAGCTGCAGTGCTATCCAAACAACTTCCTCGTTGGAGCACTCGCTGCCATGTCGTCACAGAACCCCTCCCCCCCCCCCTCACCTCTCTGGGGAGTGTAGAGCATAAGGGTGGGGGGGTAGGGGAGGGTGCTGTGGCTCAACTTCACACAGGTGTGCGCGACCGCCCCGACCACCCATGCTGTGGCTGGCTGCATACACAGATGCATGGATGAACTGTTTCTCGCTTCAATAAATGTAATAAGGAGGTGGAACAGGCGTGGTCGGTAGCAGCCAAAAGAGGTGGCACTGTACGAGATGAAGTGGTAGCTGATGAGGTCATCCAAAACGAGAATGACGATTGTGGTTGGAAAGTCGTGGTGGCTGAGGTGAGGGTGCGATGGGGGCGATGCAGTGGATGAGTTTTGCTCCTATGACAGAATTGGGGCTGGGGATGACTTTTAGCTACAATGACTGTGAGAAACCCGTATACAGAATCCAGATCGACCTCCGAGGAGAGGCAGTGCTGTTTGGAGTGTTCAATCGTGGACACGTTGCACATCTTGTACTTCCATGACGAGAAGGTCGTCAGGTAGTTTGTCTGAAATCTCCTCAGGTCGAAACTGATGTAAGTTCACTAGCTCTGTAATTACATTGTCCTTTAAGTTAACTGCTGAATACTTTGTATGTGATACTCCTGTGTGTGTTGGTGATGTCACGTGGGGTCTACGTCGGTTTAAGTCTATTGAAAGTAACAGCGATCACTTTACCATGCAGCAAAATGTCAACAGCATTGTTGTCCTGTCTAATTACTTTATAAGGTCCTGAGTAGAGTGGGTGTAATGTTGATCAGGCAGCATCATTGTGCAACATTACATGGTCACCGTCCTGCGGAGCTTTGCGGCAGAAATTTTTTTGGGGTCTTTGTGCTTTTGGTGGCGGTATCTTTTCGTGTGCAATATGTTCCCTGATTTTCCAATCAAGTTGCAGCAGTGTTTTGTCTGTAGGCAATAGCAGCATTCCATGAAAGAGTGAGGTTTTCTCCATAAAGTTCACAAGAGATGTATGGAGATCATCTTTATAATCTGTACACATGCCTAGAAGATTCCATGGGAGGGTGTGTGTCCATTCCCCTCCATGGCACATGAGAGCAGTTTTTAGAATGTGGTGTCGTCATTCTATAGGGCCATTAGTTTGTGTATGGTAAGCTGTTGTTCGAAAGTGTTGGATGCAGTATTTGTGGCAGAGTTCAGTAGAAATTGCTGACTCGAACTGCCTACTGTGGTCTGTTGTTATTGTGATAGGGCAACCGAAACAAGATATACGTTGGCTGATAAATGCTTTTGGACTTGTTCCAGTAGTGATGTCCAGAATTTGTGTAGCCTCAACCCACTGCATTACTCTGTCAATCACTGAAAGAATATACGAGGGCTATCCACAAAGTACATTACGTTTTGGAATTAAAAATAAATAAAGTATTGGAAATTTTTTTATTATATACAGATGAGAGCCACACTTAAATACTACTTTTCTACATAGTTGCCATTTAAATTAAGGCACTTATCGTAGCGATGGACGAGCTTGGAAATTCCTTCGTCGTAAAATTCGGCCGCCTGCGCCTTCAACCACGTGGTTAATCAGTAACCCGGTAGAAATACGATTTTTGTGGATTTCCTGGAAAGAGGCACTACAATAAACTCTCAAAGGTATTGCCAAACTCTGCACAACCTCAGAAGAGCAATACAAAACAAGCGCAGGGGAAAGTTGGGCTCAAAGATCTTGCTGATTCACGACAACGCCCGGGCCCACACGGCAAATGTCACTCGTGAAGTTCTCGAATCTTTGAAGTGGGAGTTGTTTCCTCATCCGCCGTACAGTCCCGACCTGGCACCGAGCGACTTCCACTTATTCCCAGCAATGAAGAAGTGGTTGGCTATGCAGCGTTTTGATGACGACGCACAGCTTCAAGAAGAGGTAACCACGTGGTTGAAGGCGCAGGCGGCCGAATTTTACGACGAAGGAATTTCCAAGCTTGTCCATCGCTACGATAAGTGCCTTAATTTAAATGGCAACTATGTAGAAAAGTAGTATTGAAGTGTGGCTTTCATCTGTATATAATGAAAAAAAAATCCAATACTTTATTTATTTTTATTTCCAAAACGTAATGTACTTTGTGGATAGCCCTCGTATCTACACCCATTTGGATCAGGGAGGGGGCCAAAGAGGGCTATATGAATCTACTGAAAACAGCCCTTAGGCACTGAGTAACGACCAAGTCATAGTTGTGTGTGCTGTCCTATTTTTTAACATTGGCAAGCAATACATGCTTGTGTCTAAGATTTAGAGTCTGTCTTGATATTTGGCCATATGAAGCGGTCAGTGACAAGCTTACTAGTTGTGCGAATCCCAGGGTGTGAAAGTCTGTACAGTTTATCGAAAATAGGTCATCTCAAGGTGCATTGTAACATTTGATGAAGGTGGTTTTGGGAGGCAGCACATAGTACTTGTTTTGGAGAACCGAGGATGTCACGGCTTTCAATGGGCAATTCTGTTGTGTTGTTGAACAGAAATTCCTGTAACTGTGTGTTCTCTGGTTGTGCATTGTAATTTTATCAGTATTAGTATCTATTGAAATGGTTTTATACGCAAAAGGATATCAGTTACAACATTATCTGCGCCATGCTGCTGTCAGATATCTACTGTGAATTGTGCAATAAAATCCACATGGCTGAAGTGCCAAGGACAATTAACTTTTGTGGGTTAGAATCAGCTGCGAGGGGGGCGATAATTTGTATTAACTGTGATAGACCTGCCATCAGTGTCATCTTTTAAGTATCGCATTGCTTCATAAACTGCCAACAGTTCTCTGTTGTAGGCTGATCACTTACATTATGAGTCTGTCAGCTTTTTGGAAAAGAAATACAGTGGTTGTTGTGTGTCTGCTATTGAATGTTGGAGAACAGTGCCAATTGCAAAATCACTAACATCTGTGGAGATAGGAGTTGGGCAATAGGTAGTAGATGATCCACAGTCATAGCCTGGGCAAAGCATCTTAGATTTTCTCAGATGTTCGTTGCCTATTTGGAGTCCAATAAATACTCTTTTTGCTTAAGGTTTGCTTGCCTGCTGCACATCTGTAAGAGGCGTCGGTGTTCAGCTGGATAAGGCAGATGTCTACAATACAAATTTATGATGACAAGGAATCAGCGTAAGTCATGAAAGGTCTATGGTCGTGGCAGATGATTAACGAATTTGTCATGTAACTGGTGACTGTTTCAACTGACATTTATCATCATTAATGACAGATGCTAAGTTTGCGTAAAGTATTGGAAACTAGTTTCAGTCGTTCTTCGTGTTCCTCTCATGAATAGAGAAAACTAAAATGTTATTCAAATAAGCGTATCAGAGGGAAAAGTTAAAGAGAGCACTGTCTATAAACCTTTTCCAGGTTTATGCTGCATTTTTAAGTCCGTATGACATACAAAGAAAGTCATGGAGTCCAAAAGATGTGGTGACAGCTGTCTTTGGAATGTCCTCAGGGTTCAAAGGGATCAGTAAATATGGTTTATTACAATTAAATGGTAACTGCCAAATTTTGTGCAAAGCCCTGAATATTTTGGAGTGTGCAATGTTGTGCAGGAGCTGAGTGCCTGATAGTCGCCTCATAGACTAAAAGTGCTGTCCTTCTTGGGCACAAATCGATTGGGTCAGACTCATGGACAATCGACTGTCTAACAATCCCATCTTGCAATAACTCCTCTATAACCAACTTAGCCTCATGGAGTCTACCAGGAGCCAGTCCACACACTTTATATCAGGCTGATGGACCCAGCAAGGTGTTTATTTAATAAACTGTACTTTTGCTGATAGCACACTGTTCGAATTGCACACACGGATGAACTGGGGCAGGGAAGACACCCATGACAGATGCACAGGCACCAGAAGGGCAATGCACTTGACTGACATGTACAGGTGCTGATGAAGCTGTCACAGGCTACTCCTATGTTGTGTGAGTGTCTGCTACAGTCTGTCCTGTGTCTGCTCAGTCGCTGACGAAGACAGGAGCGAAGAGATGCTGCTGCTTCTGAGTAAGCTATTCCAGACGTGTCCCAGTGGTAGCAAGTTCGTCTCCTGATGTGAAAGTTTCGTCACATATAGCAAGGTTTTATTCGTGTAGGCGAAGCGTTTCGTTTGGTATATCGAAATATTGCTGGGTAGTACGCTGTAATTCCAGTGCCAATGACAGGAAGTGTTGAAGTATCTGTTAATAGTGTTTGTGTCGACTGACCTGATGGTTTTTGAGCTGAGATCTGTAGTCGTTGGTTGTGTGCCAGGTGGTGCAACGCTGATATCCAGTGACAGGATGTCCGCTGTTGTGATGCAAAAGAGTTGCACAATACAAATCCAGGGAGACGTGAAAGTGCTTTAGGAAGTAACCCTCCAATACTGGTTCATTGGCATTGGCAGTGAAAAATTCCCAAGTAAATTTGTGTTCTAAACCAAAGTCCAAGTTGGAGGTGTGCTTCCATACACTGAGATTTGTGAATCACTTGCCACACAATGTTGAAAGGCAGATAAAGCTTTTTCCGTATGTGGTAGATCACAGGGAACAATATTCACGCCCGACTCCGTGTCACTGAGAAATTATTGATTGAAGGTGCGATCCAGGATGTAGAGTGCTGTATGAAGATGGTGTACCTTGATATCGACAAACATGTCAAGTTAGTAAGCAACTTGAATTGGTGGGACAATCGTTCTTCTGACTTGGATACTAACAGAATATCTTGCACTTATGAGATTTATCGCCAAAACGTACGTGAAACCAGCAATGATAAGGTCACGTGGTTTTTGTCAGTGGATAGAGGGTTGTTGTCAGTTGGCCATCTGTTTCTTTTGGCCAGGTGAAACTCGTCGTCTGAGTGGGTGGGACTGATGTCACCTCCAGAATTTTCTGCAAGCTCTCGTTACCGTTCGCCTATTTGGTGACGTAAGTCATTCCCTGTTCTCTGGATAAGGCGTGGCTGATCATTTTTGTCTGATGAATTAATCCACCGTAGATGATGCACTGCTGTACGAAATCTGTCTGCTAAAACTAATCGTTTCCAACGGTTCATATTCAAGCGAGAAAGTTTCATAATTTCTAATACTGTAAGTCAATAGATATCTTTACAATCCGTAGTGTCCACAAAGTGTGATCTGGCATGAGTGCAGTATTGATCAAATGTTGGAGATATCTCCAGAGCTGAGAACTTGTTTTCGCGCCTAAATTTTAGTCGTAGATAGCTTGACGCACTCGCTGTTCCTGTGTTAAGGTGAGATGTCGAATGAGTGCATTCTTCAATGCATCATATTTGTTAATAGCTGGGGGTGATAATATAATAACACTAATTAGATCTGCATGTTCCCCGAGATGGCACAGTACGTTGAAAAGCTTTGAACTATCATCAGAAATACCGTGACCGTGGAAAATGCACTCGGTGACAGTGAATCACATGTTTGGTTGTTGAGAGCGGAATGGTGGTAGAGATGTATTAAGCTACAAAGAGCTAAGTTGAAAATGCTGACGTCTAGGTAGCACTGTATTTGGACGGAGAGCAACGACAAACGAGCTATAGTGGGGAGGCAGCGGTGCGGACGCAAAATTCTGGATAGTGTCTGTGCATGGCCTGACCAGATGGGATACATATCATGATGCGAACATGTTTGGCAACATCGTACGGGATGTGTGAAGCACAGCATTATCGAACAATGTTGGTCCCTATCTGTCTGTGGTAGTTTGTTGAAAGGGTGGAAGGGTGACATTCGTTTCCGAAGTTACACAGGAGACAGGCCAATCGGTACAACTGATACACATTGTTCAGATATAGAAACGTCATTGTTGATATCCCTGGCACTGCACGAGAGAGTGTCACTTTCACGTCTAACTGACGGCAGGAGTTTTCGCTATTGTGTGCAAAACACATGCATAAACGACAGAAGCCTAGAGCTGACCGAGTCAAAGATCTTTGCTACAGCGGAGCTGCAGTGTTGCCAACTCTCCAAAACGAAGTGATGTGGCCTGTGTGTGTGGCTAGGATCTTGCGTCAGGTAGACCGGTCGCCTCGTGGAAGTCCATTTAAGTGAACCTGCTTTGGCTACTTGCGTGTCGATCCAAAACAAAATAAGCTAAATCTGTCTAGACGAAAAAGCTAGAAAAAACTGAAATAAATGAAGATGTATTCTAGTGCAGTTTTCATTTTTGCGGGAATTAAAAATATAATAGGTTTGTTTATAAATAACTCATCTGCTACCAGTCACAATTTCCTTTACTTTATTTTTCGCACAACGCGTTTCGGGAAATTATTCCCGTTTTCAAGTACGTTTTTTGTGTTTGTTATGTCATTCCTATGTGATATTGCCGATGAGTGAGATTCTGCTTAATTTCGTTGACTTTGCCGCAATATATAAGAAAACACGCGATTTTTAGTTGGTTGTCAATCTTTTTGTGAAGTTAGTGGCGAAATTTAGAAGAATTTGTACTTACAATTTCCTTATGGTCCATTTATGCAGATTCCCACACACACTAAACATCTCACACAACTTGTTGTACACTTTTAAACATCGAAAACATTTTACATAAACAAAACAGTTACACAGATGTTCCTGTAGAAGTCAAAAGAGATGACTTTATAGGTATTCCACAGAGTATGATTTGCTTTTGTACAGAGATAATTTAACTTAACAATTTGAATCATAATTTACTTATGGCTATTTTACAAGTATGCTTATTTCTATGTGTTACTATTTTTATTTAAGTGTACTATCGAAACATCTGAAGCAATTCACTGATTCACTTTCAATTTTTTCGTTTAATATTTTTTTTCATTTAATATTTTATCTTCATATTTTCTGTAATGTGAATATAGGCCAATCTCCAGTTCTTCTAGTAAATCAATTTTATGCCCTTTATTTAGTCTGTGGAGTACTTTGACATTTTGCACTATTTTTCCAAATGGGTGTCCTGTGTTATGTACAGTTGTTGCTATGGCTGATGTAGTGTGTCTCTTGTGTGTATAGGCTTTTATGTGCTCTGTGTACCTGGTGTTGAAATTTCGGCTTGTTTGTCCTAGGTAGAACATGGAGAATTCCTGGCATGTGACCTTGTATATTCCAGAGTCTGAGTATGGATCATGCTTGCACTTTATATTGTGTATTAATTTTTGTTGTAGTTTATTAAATGTAGAAAACCCAATATTTACTTTGTGATTTTTGAAAATATTTGCAATCTTCTGTGATACATTGGCAATGTATGGGACACTAGATATACATTTGTTTTTCTCTTTTTTTTCTGTGGTGCAGTTTGTACCCAGGTCTTTCTTTACTTTGTCTAGGATTGTGTCAACTATGGAAGCATCTCTGTTGACTACTTATAGGAACATCTGTGTAACTGTTTTGTTTATGTAAAATGTTTTCGATGTTTAAAAGTGTACAACAAGTTGTGTGAGATGTTTAGTGTATGTGAGACTCTGCATAAATGGACCAAAAGGAAATTGTAAGTACAAATTCTTCTAAATTTCGCCACTAACTTCACAAAAAGATCGACAACCAACTAAAGATCGCGTGTTTTCTTATAAATTGCAGTAAAGTCAAAGAAATGAAGCAGAATTTCACACAGCGGCAACATCACATTTGATTGACATAAACACGAAAACACACTTGACAATGGGAATCATTTCCCGAAACGCGTCGTGCAACAAATAAAATAAAGAAATTCGTGACTGGTAGCAGATGAGTTATTTATAAATAAACCTATTGTTTTCACAGTCACAGGCTTTCAGAACCGTTTATAGTGGATCAAATCAGATTTGCGATAATTGTACTACGTAACAGTATCTAAATAATGAAGTCAGTAGCTATTCTTAAGCGTCAAAAATACATTAAAAAATCACATCTAAACTAGCCATATCGCTCCTCAAGAGTAGATAGAAACAAGAATTAATTTCCATTTATTTTCTTAATCTGGAATCTGCTGGATGTTGCAGTACTACAGACCATTAACCATGAGAGTATAACATTATTTGAATCACATATCCTTGATAATACAGAAACAATGGACATGCATTTTTAAAATCCAAACCGCTCGAACTGCAACACTATACATGTTAATTTAAACATTAATGTGTACTCATGAAACACATATTTAGTAGAGCCTATTGCTGTGTAGCTGATTGCGTCTCTTGAGGAATTTGAAGTAAAATACTAGTCAAAATAGTAACATAGGTAATTAGGAGATTCAGAATACTATAAGCGCATTTTGGAATGATTTCTGTCAAATATACGTTAGCTGCGGGAATGCGCAAATGAATCACACCAGATACGCATATGGTGACGATGGAACAGACATAGCGACAGGCAGTTAGGTGCTCCTATAGAATCTTGTCATTTAAATTACTAGCCTCTGCCGCAAGAAGATATCAGTTGTTCTCATCAACGACAAAAATTCGATCGAAGTGACGACAGAAACAGTGCTTCATTTCAAATTCTTCTCCCTGTATGACATTTATACAGTTTATATGCTGCCATATGTTATACTGCATTGCGTTTTATCCTGTCTCGTGTTCTATGATAATTATGTCTTCTACAGGCAGGGACTTGATAGCTTTGTGCTGAGATTCAAAGCCGAAATGATCAGCAAAATACCAGAAAACAGAGGACGAATATTCATCATCAGTTATTTTTTATCTGATGACACAATGTCGGTATTTGAAGCCCAACAGACAGGTGAGTGACAAAACAAAGCCTCATGCTACAGACGTTATGTTACTGTACAATACATTAACAATATAACATTTGAGTAATGTTTAATTTTAAGACATTGTTTAATTTTTGGCAGGTTTTAAGGGAGGTATGTTTTATGCACGTGACAAGATGTACAAACCTGGGCAAGATTTTTTTACAAATAAAGAACCAGACGCCTACACTACCCAGGATTTGTTCGTTGGGAACGTTCTCAATATCCACGAATTTCTTTTCCGACTAGTCGCCGCCGACGAATATGCTCTGCGATATATGGAGATTAATTCTAACGAGGTTAGTGATTGCTGATGATTATGTAGCTTTCGTTCGTTTTATTTCTGTCTTTGATCTTAACAGATATGGAGCTAAAAAATAAATCTGACATTTATAGAACGTAGAAGTATAACACTCGGTTTCCCCACAGCTTAACTGTATATTATAGGTTACTGTGCTTGTACAGCTCTCACTCAAGTTCATAAAATAAAGTTACCATGAGGGTAAGACTGTTATTCCAATTAATCACCGTTCTACTGAGTAATCGTCACTGTTAAATCCGTAATTGCCACAACTGAGTCTGAGTTACATTCGTTTTCTTGTTTACCATTAGCTGAAGTTGATGTTTAGTCGAGACCATCCTCTGGCTGAGATATGCCCAAGAAAACTTCTTTAATTAATGAGCAAGCGTCACAAATAATTTGAGGTAATAAATGACTCAATCAGGAGTTTGCCGTAATCAGAAGAACATGCGCGCTAATTGCAGTCATTCAAGCAACTGTACTAACTGAGAAAATCAAAGTTGAATCATAAATTTATTATGTTCGTAACAGTTACTTGTCATTGTGTGTACGTAGTAGTATTTTTCATTTTCCTAAAAAGGTATGAATTTTATACTCAGTCTATGGTTCAGCGGAAGATTAGAAATCCGTGTTATGGTACCATGAAATTATTCACTTTGAACGACGGCTGTGGACATTATGTGTCATTTTACTTGCTGTGGCAGGAACACACATCATGAAGCAAGTAACCGGAATAAAAAAATACATGATGGTATTTTATGTCAGTGGCTGAAACAACTTCACTCTGCAGCGCCGTCACGCTCAATACCAGGCATTTCGTGCATGGATAATAGTTAACAGTCATTCAGTTACTACTGTTTGCTGATGAAGCCATTTTCACATTGACAGCATATCGATGACACAGCGAAAGTAACATACATTATAGAGGCACTTTTTTCAGCATCGCTTGTCTGTAAATGTGTGGTTTTCTGATACCGACAGTCGAATAAGAAGGTGTTATATCTTGCTGAATCGTCTATCACAGTCCATGTGCGAATTAATTCAGCAAACCGAGTTGACACAGTAGAACCATTGTAAAAGTTCTGGCTGGGCATGAACTTTCAGCGTCTAGGTCAGCTAACAAATCACCTATGGATCGCCCTAACATATCCTGTTCATTGGCCACAAGTGCCGACATTATGTTACGTTATTCACTGGCTGGTGTATGAAAATGGTGTGTTCTTTCGGACATGTCCGAAAGACACTACAAATATTAACTTATTATTCTTACTTCTAGGCACAATCACAGAACACGTTTTTATTCGTGTCTCATTTCGACCCTACATGGACTATTTTTAGAAACTGCAGTGGAAAAAGGAAGAAACATTTACTTTAAAAACTTCAATATTATGTCAGCTCAACTTACAAATGACGTAAAGTAAAATTCAGAATCTGTCCAGCACATGCCGATAGGTGTTAACTGGTATACGGCAAACAAACTGTTCATGAAATTATTTGTCATGCTAAATCAGCGAATAAAAACTGGGAATTATTTAGGTATACCAAGCGCTACCTTACTTTCTTCACTCCTTGTGCTAGGTGGACGTGTCTTCTCTATGTCAGTCCTAAATTTGGCTTTAAGATACCACCCTCATAATGATTCGACAGAATCTCATCAGGAGAATTGCACTTAATAATGCATAGAGAGCCGACAATAACACTAAACTTTGTATCGGATGCTTTAAAAACTAAGGTAAATTGTTGCTGGTTACTTTTCATAAAATTCTTTTACGCCGAAATTCTAGTATATGTTACTGTACATCCATTCAAAACTGACTCTAAGTATATATAAATTTTTAAAAACGAAACCTTTCGCTCTTCGATTTCCTGAAATATTCATCATTCCGCCTTCAACTTTGTAAGTTAGCTGTCTGAGCTTTTGGCTTTTTTTGCGTTTCGCTGATCGGTATAAACATATCTGACATGGAGGTAATAAGCTTGGAAAACACAGTCGTGACTTGGATTATGCCACATAGAAAACGTATTCTGCTACTCCAGTATAACTGGATGTTGGTTGAAAAACTATTCAGTAACGTCGTTTCTCACTGTTGCGCTGTTGATGTTAACAGGGGCATATTTACGCATTAGTTCACGGTTAGCACGTTTCACATTATTTCTTACTCCTAAATGGCTAAAACTGATCATAAATGCTAGAAATAAGTAGAGTGATACGCTACGGCGCCCATACGATACTCTGTTGGAGCGTGGGGGGTGGGGGGGGGGGAGGGAGAGGGGGAAGCTAGACTTGGGGGTACCGAGTATTTTTAATATTTTGCAAGACGTTCACTGAGAGCAAAGTGATGGGCAGGGGGGGGGGGGGGGAGAGACCCCCACTGTGTAACAACGAGAACTGGAAATCCACATCGCAAGGATTCAAAATTTGTGGTGATAATAAACTTTTATTTGATATTCAGCAGTCTGTTATAGTGTCGCTTCACTTCGCCTCGATTTCGTTGCCTACCGCGCCAGCAGCGCCCCAAGCGGCCAGTAAGTTAAACTGTTGAGGTCGGCGCGATCGTTAAAGTGAATAGTAGTAGTTTATCTTGATTTCCACAATGGCTTTTATAAGTGGGTGCGCTTGTAACAATAAAATTGTAGCAACAACAGGAAGAAGACACTACAGCTGTCCTTTCCTTAGGTTTCCTAAGGACCCCGAGACGTATATACCATCATGTTACTAAACTGTATCGTCCGGATTCGCTTGCATACTACATGTGTATTGATGATTGATGTTTCATTTTAGGAGCAGAAAATGGCTAGTTAACAGCAGACGAGAAGACCTCATGAAAAAAGACCCAGTTTACCTTTACAATAATATTAAGTTTTGTTTGCTACATTTCGAACAAAACCGGTCCATGAACGCAGACAATAATAAACACGTGTGGAATGCAGTACCCACACTGTTTGACATACCAAATACGCCACCTCAACTGACGATGAAGAGGAAACTGCCACAAAGATTCGACAATCCATCTAAAGTTGTAAAACAGTCCACAAACCTTTACATCCCAAAAATCTGGAGACCATTATTGAAATGTCCCTTCTGGAAACCAGATAAACCACCAACAGATGCTAGAAACTATATCATTATTGCGTCATCCATGTAAGACCTTTGAAAAAATGTTACTGAATCTCTTGTAGCACATGATGGAGCCAGTTTTAATTCATCAACAAGCAAGTTTCAAAGTAGGAAGAAATTGTACATCTCAAATTATTAATCTGGTCTAGTATATATAAGATGGGTTAGAAACACACACTATTGCAGGTTTTCCTCTCACCTACCTGACAGCTGTTTATGAGGCTGTTAATGATCATACACTGTTAAATAAGGTCAATGAAATGGAAAAACTTTTTGTAAAAGAGTTCTGTGTAGACTTTCAGGAACAACAGCAGTCGATTGTGACATCTGAAAAATGGTGTACCACAGGAGAACGTATTTGCCTCTAATATTTTTAACATCTATACTAATGATTAGCCACTCCGAGACCGCATCACGAGTCTTCTTTACGCAGATGATCAGGATTTGGCAACTAAGCTAAGCCTTTTAAAGAGGTGGATGTTCACCTGGGAGATGCATTGAAGAAGGTGAACATTTATGACAATAATAAAGAGCTTCGCCCAAACTCATTTTAAACCCAACTGCGTGTTTTCCGTCTCAAACACAGATAGGCGAATCGTAAACTCAGTGTCTCATGGAAGGAGTGAGATGCTGTACCATATCCAAACATGTAACTATGACACTCAGAGGGCCATAGACACGGGTTCACAGGTAGATGCCGTGTTTCTTGACTTCCGCAAGGCGTTCGACACAGTTCCCCACAGTCGTTTAATGAACAAAGTAGGAGCATATGGACTATCAGACCAATTGTGTGATTGGATTGAAGAGTTCCTAGATAACAGAACGCAGCATGTCATTCTCAATGCAGAGAAGTCTTCCGAAGTAAGAGTGATTTCAAGTGTGCCGCAGGGGAGTGTCATAGGACCGTTGCTATTCACAATATACATAAATGACCTGGTGGATGACATCGGAAGTTCACCGAGGCTTTTTGCAGATGATGCTGTGGTGTATCGAGAGGTTGTAACAATGGAAAATTGTACTGAAATGCGAATTAACGCATGGTGCAGGGAATGGCAATTCAATCTCAATGTAGAAAAGTGTAATGTGCTGCGAATACATAGAAAGATAGATCCAATTCCATAAATTATCTGGGAGTACGCATTAGGAGTGATTTAAAATGGAATGATCATATAAAGTTGATCGTCGGTAATGCAGATGCCAGACTACTGAGATTCATTGGAAGAATCCTAAGGAAATGCAATCCGAAAACAAAGGAAGTAGGCTACAGTACGCTTGTTCGCCCACTGCTTGAATACTGCTCAGCAGTGTGGGATCCGTACCAGATAGGGTTGATAGAAAAGATAGAGAGGATCCAACGGAGAGCAGCGCGCTTCGTTACAGAATCATTTAGTAATCGCGAAAGCGTTACGGAGATGATAGATAAACTCCAGTGGAAGACCCTGCAGGAGAGACGCTCAGTAGCTCGGTACGGGCTTTTGTTAAAGTTTCGAGAACATACCTTCACCGAAGAGTCAAGCATTATATTGTTCCCTCCTACGTATATCTCGCGAAGAGACCATGAGGATAAAATCTGAGAGATTAGAGCCCACACAGAAGCATACCGACAATCCTTCTTTCCACGAACAATACGAGACTGGAATAGAAGGGAGAACCGATAGAGGTACTCAGGGTACCCTCCGCCACACACCGTCTGATGGCTTGCGGAGTATGGATGTAGATGTAGATGTAGAATAACATCCTTAAGAAAATACTTGGTAGCTCATTGGGCTCTCAGCCAAGAACTTAAGAATGATAACGTTATCAATGCTGCTCCGCAACAAAATACGTATGCGCCGTCGTGACACGCCAAATATGTTGACAAGGCACTGAATACACGTGGAGACTTTAATACGGAATGTTTGTGGCCTACGTTTGCGAAATTATATCACCTGTTAGTATTGCCACCATAGACATCCGTCGTTAGGTTGCTGACACTGTGCAATGAAAAAACCTTGTTACCAAACGTAGCCTTCTATTACATGAACCAACCATTCGAATATTGACATTCAGGAAAAAACAATGAAAGTCAGCAACATTTTGATAACGAGTACATCCGAAACAAGAATGCAAATGCAGAAAAAAGCTGATCCTCATTGGCCTCAGATATTGGAAAATCTCTTTCCTGGCCTCAAAGAGACATGAACTCATGCTGTCAATCGTCTATTCTCTGGAGTCAGAAGATCCAGATGTCACTTTGAAAAATGGGGACTTCAGTCGTTACAGTCAATTGCAATGGCGATGACATACTCACTTACTCCATGGAGTGTATTACAGAAACGTGGGTGTTGTGAACGTTTTCAACACATATTAGTGTTAAATCCAGCCTAGTCGTCAAATGTGGGGTACCTAGGAAACCTGTTTCCTCTGATCGCTAGACAACATTAAAACAAATCGCATTAATGAATTTTATTACAAAAAAAGATTACAATACTTAACTTTGTGTTACACAGATGTGTCGCAAGCAATGGGCGACATGCAAAATAAGCAATGTTCTTCAGTATACACAATCCTAAGTCGCTGCTATACAAGTGCCTAATCTTGAAGCTACTATTCAACTGGACCGCGACCAGTCGGTCGCGGCGCTTATGTCCTTTTCACGTAGGGGCCGCTGCTGTCGCGTTGTCCTCCTGGAGAGGGGTCGGTGAGCGTGCGACAGGCTGACGTCTTTATATTTATTTATTTATTTATTTATTTACTCGTCCAGTTCCGTAAGACCAATCTGAGCAGGAAATCTCCAAGGTCATGGAACGTATCAGTACATGAAATTACAAGACAAAACTAATAACAGATAAAAATAAAATGTTTATGAAGCCAAAACAAAGTCAAGCCATAAATTTAAGTAAACGCGATCAACAATATAACATAAGAATCAGCTTAAGTTTTCAAGGAACTCCTCAACAGAATAGATGGAGTGACTCACAAGGAAACTCTTCAGTTTAGATTTTAAAGCGCGTGGATTACTGCTAAGGTTTTTGAGTTCTTGTGGTAGCTTATTGAAGATGGATGCAGCAGTATACAATACACCTTTCTGCATAAGAAATAAGGAAGTCCGATCTAAATGCAGGTTGAATTTCTGCCGAGTATTAACTGAGTGAAAGCTGCTTATTCTTGGAAATAAGCTGATATTGTTAACAAGGAACAACAGTAAAGAACACATATATATTGAGAGGCCAATGTCAAAATACCCAGACTACTGAACAGGGGGCGACGAGAGGTTCGCGAACTTACACCACTTATTGCCCGAACCGCCCGTTTCTGAGCCAAAAATATCCTTTTAGAATGGGAAGAGTTACCCCAACATATAATACCACATGACATAAGCGAATGAAAATAAGCAAAGTAGACTAAATTACGTGTCGAACGATCACTCACTTCAGATACCGTTCCAATGGTTAAAATGGCAGCATTAAGTTTCTGAACAAAATCCTGAACTAGGCTTTACATGACAGCTTACTATCTATCTGAACATCATGAAATTTGAACTGTTCAGTTTCACTAATCATCTGCCCATTCTGTGAAATTAAAAGTCTGGTTTTATTAAATAGTGTGTTAGAAACTGTAAAAACTGAGTCTTACTGTGATTTTTCTACAAGGAATGAACTTATGTCATGAACTGCACTATTTGAAACCGAGTCAATGTTGCACACAACATCCTTTACTACCAAGCTAGTGTGATCAGCAAACAGGAATATTTTAAAATTACCTGTAATATTATAGGGCATATCATAGAGGGCATTTCTTATTTATCATATAAGGAGTGGCTCCAGCACTGATCTCTGCCCCCCCCCCTCCCCTATTTGACCGTGCCCCACTCAGACCCCTCATCAAACCAATTCTCAACACTGTGAATAACGACATTTTGCTGTCCGTTTTTAAAGTAAGAGGTGAACCAGTTGTGAGCTATTCCCCGTATTCCATAATGGTCCAACTTCTGGAGCAATATTTTGTGATCAGCACAATCAAACGCCTTAGTTATATAAAAAAAATTGCCTAGCGTTCGAAAGATTTTGTTTAATCCATCAATACCTCACAGAGAAAAGAAAATAAACCTTTTTTAGTTGTTAAACTACTTCTAAAGCCGAACTGCACATTTGATAGCAAATTATGTGATATAAAATGATCAATTATCCTTACATACACAGCCTTTTCAATAACTTTAGCAAACACTGATCGCATAGAAATAGGTCTAAAATTGTCTACATTACCCCTTTCCCCTTTTTATAAAGCGGCTTTACTACTGAGTACTTTAAACGTTCAGGAAACTGACTATTCCTGAAGGAAAAATTACAAATGTGGCTAATTACAGGGCTAACATGTGCAGCACAGTACCTTAATATTCTACTAGGCACTGCATCATATCCATGAGAGTCCTTAGTCTTCTCTCTCGTTCCCGACTGGCGTGCCGGCGCTTGATTTTACGCCGTATCAGTGAGCAACAGACATGAGCTATCGGCGAGAAGAAAGACTATTCCCATTAATGATATCGTTTATCAAAGACTTTATAACCATGTACAACTATGTAATTATTGTCGCCCATAAGTCATCAAAGCACATACACAAACATTCCTCATTCACACGGACGGATGTCAAGCACAGTACCACTTGCAAAATGTAAGCGGCACTTGTTATCAGTCCGCAGCTCGTGGTCGTGCGGTAGCGTTCTCTCTTCCCATGCCCGGGTTCCCGGGTTCGATTCCCGGCGGGGGCAGGGATTTTCTCTGCCTCGTGATGACTGGGTGTTGTGTGATGTCCTTAGGTTAGTTAGGTTTAAGAAGTTCTAGGGGACTGCTGACCATAGATGTTAAGTCCCATAGTACTCAGAGTCATTTTTGAACTTATTATCATTTTTGAACCATGTGTTTGTTTACCCTTCGTTTATTTTTCACCCACACAATCACTGATCTTCGTGTTATCCTATATTTCCGTCTCTTCGTGGTAGAACAACTTCGTAATGATAATGTTCAAAATGTTCAAATGTGTGTGAAATCTTATGGGACTTAACTGCTAAGGTCATCAGTCCCTAAGCTTACACACTACTTAACCTAAATTATCCTAAGGACAAACACACACACACACACACCCATGGCCGAGGAAGGACTCGAACCTCCGCCGGGACCAGCCGTCGTAATGATACATAAAATGCACAGTATTGTGAGTGTTTTACAGTATACGTACTGTAGGACACACACAAGAATACAGACCGTAGAACGGACACAATGTGGTGTCGTTCAGAGATCGCGTTGTCACACAAAAGTTTACAAAGCGAATCGACACCACGGACAGTAGCGAGGGCTCTCTGCAATCCGCTCCTGAAGACCTCACCTCCCCTCTTGGCATACCAGCGCCCTCATGCTCAGCTCTGCCCAGTTCGTGACCTCAGCTGCAGGAATCAGCATGTAGTACAGGATCAACGTGATACTTGAAGTTTCTGACAGAACATTGTACCTCAAGAGAACAGTTTGTTAGTTAGTGCATCAAGTGATACTGTGCTACTCCATGACAGTCGTCAGCTATCCAGTACTCATGGGGCACAAAAGAGTGTCAAAGTTACGCAAGTCTTTTATTCATTTATGTAATAAAATGAACCAATATTTCATATGTTATAGTTTGAAAGGCCTTCTCCCTGAACAACCAAAGAACCCACAGTTGTGGCTATACGAAAGTAATTTTGCCTGGTAACAACAACAATATTGTGCTTTTCATTTATAACTAATCGATATATTTACTCTTATTTTCTTTTCTCGCCGCTGTACATTTAAGTCACAAGTGAATTAGTTCGCTGAGAAGAAGTTAGATATGGAGCATCAGGCGCCATAAAGGATACTGAGGACGTTCTCAGATTTATGTTGTAAGGTGTCAGGCAAATCCAACACCTTCCATGAAAACCCTGACATGATAGCAAATCCGGCAATATGTCACATAGCTCCGAATAAATCCTGACATTAAAGTAACCAAAGTAATATGATCAACGAGTGAGCAAATGGAATACCACAGACTAACACAAGAACGCCTAAATGCATGTCATACCTTCCCACCGTGAAACAGACGCAATTCCAAGGGGAGAAACGAGAACAGAAGCCGAGAGCAGAACCGTGTTAAGCTGGAAGGCCCTACGATAAGGGACGGACGGACACCCACGTCGCCAGCTAACCGCTAGGACCACACCAACCCTTCTGCCTGTTGCTCTCTAGAAGGTTCCATGACCGACTTCCAGATTTTCTAAACAACTCCAAAAACATGTTTAATATTTGTCTTTTTAGCTAGTCAGCTCTGTGGTTGCCTGTTCATTGACCTTTGTTTGTTATGGGGTTTCCATTGGTCTTCTAGCCTCTTTCAATAATTACATCTGGTGCAGCATTCTGAGAGGACCTTCTAAGTAGTGGATGAAGGTGGTTTCCAGTACAGTCTTGGGCCAATCTATATCAGAGTCATAAGAATCTAACCCCTCCCCTTCAAGGTCACCCCTCATGGTCACCTTCTCCTTTTCAAGATCACCCCATGATTCTCAATGCTACCCCCATCCCTACCCCCACAATTTCCTCTTCCTTTCTCCTCATCACGCCACAATTACCCTACCCATCCATTCTCTCTCCACTGCCTTCGTGTGCTGAGGTTTATTATTTAAAAAAGTTCAAAGTGCTTTAGCTGCAGACCTATTACTATTATTATTTTTGTTGTGGTCTTCAGTCCAAAGATTCGTTTCATGCAGCTCTCCATGCTACTCTCTCCTGTGCAAGTCTCTTCATCTCCGAGTAACAACTGCAATCTACATCATTTTCAATCTGCTCTTGGTCTCCCTCTACGATTTTTGCTCGCCACGAGTCCCTCCAGTACTAAATTGGTAATCCCTTGATGCCTCAGCATGAGTCCTACTTACAGATCCTTTCTTTTAGTTAGGTTGTACCACAAAGTTCTCTTCTCCTCAATTCTATTCAGTACCTCCTCATTAGTTATGTGATCTACTCATCTAGTCCTCAGCACTCTACCCATCTAGTCCTCAGCATTCTTCTGTAACACCACACTTCAAAATCTTCTATTGTCTTCTTGTGTAAACTGTTTATCGTCCATGTTTCACTTCCATTCATGGCGAACTTCCATAAAAATACTTTCAGAAACAACTCCCTGACACTTAAATCTATACTCGATGTTAAAAAAATTTCTCTTCTTCACAAACGCTTTTCTTATCATGGCCAGTCTACATTTTATGTCCTCCCTACTTCGACCATCATCAGTCATTTTGCTCCCCAAATAGCAGAATTCGTCTGCTACTGTAAGTGTCTCATTTTCGACGAAATTCCGTTATTCTCTTTTTGCTTTTGTTGATGTTCATCTTATACCCTCTTTCAAGAAATTGTCCATTCCGTTCAACTGCTCTTCCTAGTCTTTTGCTGTCTCTGACACAATTACAATGTCATTGGCAAACCTCAAAGTTTTTATTTCTTCTCCCTGTACTTTAATTCCTAACCCAAATTTTTCTTTTGTTTCCTGTACTGCTTACTTAATATACCGATTGAATAGCATCGGGGATAGTCTACAACCCCTTCTCATTCCCTTCTCAACCACTGCTTCCCATCCTTGTCCCTCGATTCTTATAAATGCCATCTGGATTCTCTACTAGTTGTGGATAGACTCTCGCTCCCTGTGTTTTATCACTTCTACCCTCAGAACTTCAAAGAGGGTATTCTAGTGAACACTGCCAAAAGCTTTCTCTAAGTCTACAATTGCTATAAACGTAGGTTTGCCTTTCCTTAACTTATCTTCTATGTGTAGTCGTAGGGTCAGTATTGCCTCGCGTGTTCCTACATTTCTTCGGAATCCAAATTGATCTTCCCCGAGGTCGGTTTCTACCAGTTTTTCCATTCTTCTGTAAAGAATGCGTGTTGGTATTTTGCAACCGTGACTTATTAAACTGATAGTTGCGTAATTTCCATATCTGTCAGCACATGCTTTCCTTGGAATTGGTATTATTATATTCTTCTTGAAGTCTGGGGGTATTTCGCTTGTCTCATTCATCTTTCTCACCAGATGGAAGTGGTTTGTCATGGCTGGCTCTCCCAAAACAATAAGTAGCTCTAATGGAATGTTGTCTACTCTCAGGACCTTGTTTCGACTTAAGACTTTCAGTGCTTTGTCAGATTCTTCACGGATTATCCTATCTCCCTTCTTATCTTCATCTACGTCCTTTTCCATTTCCATAATATTGCTCTCAAGTACATCTCCCTTGTATAACCCTCTATATACTCCTTCCACCTTTCTGCTTTCCCTTCTTTGTTTAGGACTAGTTTTTCATCTGAGCCCTTGATATTCATACAGGTGTTTCTCTTTCCTCCAAAGGCCTCTTTCATTTTCCCCTAGGCCCTAGTGATATATGCTTCTACTCCTTACATTTGTCCTCTAGCCATTCCTGCTTAGCCATTTTGCACTTCCTATCGATTTAATTTTTTAGACGTTTGTATTCCCTTTCGCCTGTGTCATTTATTGTATTTTTATATTTTCTCCTTTCATCGATTAAATAAAATATCTCTTGTGTTGTCCAAGGATTTGTAATAGCCCTAGTCTTTTTACCTACTTGTTCCTCTGCTGCCTTCACTATTTCATCTCTCAAAGCTACCCATTCTTCTTCTACTGTATTCCTTTCCCCTGTTCTTGTTAATCGTTCCCTGATGCTCCCTTTGAAACTCTATACTACCTCTGGGTTTTTCAGTTTATCCAGGTTCCCATCTCTTTAAATTCCTGCCGTTTTGTAGTTTCTGCAGTTTTAATCTACAGTTCATAAGCAATAAATCGTGGCCAGATTCCAAATCTGCCCCTGGAAATGTCTTACGATTTAAAACCTGGTTCCTAAATCTCTGCTACCATTATGTAACCAATGTGAAACCTTCCAGTGTCTTCAGCCCTCTTCCACGCATACACTTCTTTCATGATTCTTAAACCAAGTGTTAGCTATGACTAAGTTATGCTCTGTGGAGAATTCTACTAGGCGGCTTCCTCTTTCATTCCTCACCCCAAGTCCATATTAACCTATTACTTTTCCTTCTCTTCATTTCCCGATTATCGAACTCCAGTCCCCCCACAACCATTAAATTTTCGTCTCCCTTAACTATCTGAACAATTTCTTTTATCACGTCATTCATTTCTTCAATCTCTTCGTCATCTGCGGAGCTAGTTGGCATATAAACTTGTACTACGGCTATAGCCGTGGGCTTCGTGTCTATCTTGGCTGCAGTAATGCGTTCACAACGCTATACGTTTTAGCTTATCCGCGCTCCTATTTCTTTTATTCATTATCAAACCTACTTCTGCATTACCCCTATTTGATTTTGTATTTGTAAACCTGTATTCACCTGACCAGATGTCCTGTTCCATACCCTACCGAACTTCACTAATTCTCACTATATCTAAATTTAACCTATTCATTTCACTTCTTAAATTTTGTAAGCTACCTGCCCAATTAAGTGATCTGACATTCTACACTCCGATCCATAGAACGCCAGTTTTGTTTCTCCTAATGACGACGTGCTCCTGA
Organism: Schistocerca cancellata; assembly: GCF_023864275.1. Taxonomy (NCBI): domain Eukaryota; kingdom Metazoa; phylum Arthropoda; class Insecta; order Orthoptera; family Acrididae; genus Schistocerca; species Schistocerca cancellata. The sequence goes on along the minus strand of NC_064627.1, from coordinate 908,892,123 downwards.
GTAGTTCCCGCCCTGAGATCTTAAAGGGGGACTATTTTACCTCCGGAATATTTTACCCAAGAGGACGCCATCATCATTTAACCATGCAGAAAAACTGCATGCGCTCGAGCAAAGTTACGACTGTAGTTTCGCCTTGCTTTCAGCCGTTCGCAGTACCAGCACAGCAATGTCATTTTGGTTGATGTTACAAAGCCAGATCAGTCAGTCATCAAGTCTGTTGACCGTGCAACTAACGAAAAGGCCGCTTCCCCTCTTCAGGAACCAAATGTTTGTCTGGCCTCTCAACACATACCAGTCCATCTGTATAGCTGAGGCACGTAGCATCCACACCAATGGCAAGGCCCATAGTTCATGGGGAGGGGGGGGGGTGATATTGTTATTTATTTATAAAGAATTTCCGAGTGAGCGTTGGGTGTCCATGAACCAAACCCTACGAGAGATGGTTCTTGACTGCACCAGTGTTTGGGGTGAGCAGAGCCACCAACTAAGGATGCTAGCTGGCTGGTTTGAACAAGATTTACACTGAAGCGCCAAAGAAACTGGTATAGTCATCCAAGTTCAAATACAGAGATATAAACGAGCAGAATACGGCTCTGCGGCCGCCAACTCCTATGTAACACAACAAGAGTCTGCCGCAGTTGTTAGATCGGTTACTGCTGCTGAAATGGCAGGTTATCAAGACATAAGTGAGTTTGAACGTGGTGTTATAGTCGGGCAAGAGCGATGTGACACAGCATCTACGAGGTAGCGATGAAGTGGGGATTTTTCCGTACGACCATTTCACGAGTGTACCGTGAATATCAGGACTCCGATAAAACTTCAGGTCCCCAACATCGCTGTGGCCGAGAAAATATCCTGCAAGAACAGGACCAACAACAGCTGAAGAGAATCGTTGAACGTGATAGAACTCCAACCCTTCTGCAAATTGCTGCAGATTTCAATCTTGGGTCATCAACAAGTGTCGGTGTGCGAACCATTCAATGAAACATCATCGATATGGGCTTTCGGAGCCTAAGGCCCACCCCTGTACCCTTGATGACAACACAACACAAAGATTTACGCCTCGCCTGGGCCCATCAACACCGACATGAGACTGCTGATGACTGAAACATGTTACCTGGTCGGTCGAGTCTCGTTTCAAATTGTATCGAGCGATGGACGTATACAGGTATGGAGACAACCTCATGAATCCATGGATCCTTCATGTTAGCAGGGGACAGTTTAAGCTGGTGGAGCACGTGCAGTTGGAGTGATATGGGATCCCTGATACGTCTAGATACGACTCTGACAGGTGACACATACGTAAGCATCCTGTGTGGTCAACTGCATCTATTTGTGTGCATTGTGTGCAATTCTAGCAGGACAATGCGGCACCACACACATCCAGAATTGGTATAGAGTGGCTCCAGGAACAGTATTCTGTGTTTAAACACTTCCACTGGCCACCAACTCCCCAGATATGAACATTATGAGCATATCTGGGATGTCTTTCTACGTGCTGTTCAGAAGAGATCTGCACCCCGACGGACTCTTACGTATTTATGGACAAACCTGCAGGATTCATGGTGTCAGTTCCCTCCATCACTACTTCAGACTTTAGTCAAGTTCATGCCCTGTCGTGCTGTGGCACTTCTGAGTGCTCGAGGGTGCCCTACACGTCATTAGGCAGGTGCATCAGCTTCTTTGGCCCTTCAGTGTAGATACATGTTGCAGAACTGAATTGCGAATGTTGTGAGAGGTGTCGGATGACTGACATGCAAGAACCTATCACCAAAATAACAATAAGAGACGCGAAGAATCAAGATGAACTCAGTCGGGGACAACGAAGTTCTCCAAGATTTATAATAAATATTCAGTAGCGTAAAGTAAGGCAAATTAAGTAACTGCAGAAGGAGGTGTGTTTACGACTGCCGAATAAATCGATAGCCTACTGGCACCTTAAACGGTTCTGCTTGAGGAATTGTTGTCCAATGCTAATTGCCAAAAACTTTAAAATTTAAGGTGAAGTATGGAAATTTTTGTAGGGCTTAGGTAAATTCTTCAGTATCATTAAGAAGATTAGTTACCTATCAGACAGCTCCATCAGCAATTACAACGAAGTATAGTTAAAACGACCAGTGGACATGACTAAAAGATAGAAGACTAGGGAATTCGCTCTGTTAAAAAATTATGAACACGTATGGGTTTGCCATAAACTGCAGATGCATGTGGTGGACAGAATCGTGAACTTAAAATTTTTTCAATGTGTCTATACCTATATGCTATAAATACGCCATAAATGTCAAATTAATCGTCTGTTCTTCAAACCAGCGCTGCCAGATGGAATGTGCTTTTGTTCATGCACACGAGACAGCAAGTAATAATACTTAAATATGTGATCCATCAGAATTAATGGGTTGTCTTTTAAGTATGTGTAACAGAAATGGGAGGTTTTATAACAGTAAGAACAGAAAGAGAGATACTAATGGTCATCAGGTACCATTGTTCAGTACAGTTTGGTACCAGTTCAGAAAATAATGTTATATTTCATGTATATTTCATACATGATTACAATGAAAAGAACTTCTGCAGTTTGGTAAATCTGTCAAAGAGAGCTCAGGCACTTCGGTTTGGCGCCATGAAGCTGAAATAGGCCTACAATGGATCTCTAACTGCAAATAGGTGACCTGATTGATAAATATACCAACCAAAACAGACTGCACATTGCAGCCCAAAGAAAAGAGTTTATCTTTGACCTTGTTTAATGGACCTCATAACTGCAAAAATCAACAGAGATTCAGAAATTGTCAACTGTAAGTCAGGAAACCATGTAATCTCTTTACAATGAAACATAAATATGTCATCAACATATTTTAAAAACTGTTTGAAAATCTGTCGTTTGCTTATGCATTCTAAGGAAAAAAATAAATTAATTGTCACTGATACTTTAAAATTATATGTATATTCAATAAAAATTAATTCATTCCAGGCTGCTAATTATTTTGATTCTGCTGGAAATTGTAAGTTATAAAGTAGATACGATCCTTTAACATTATACCCTCACAGCATATGTGTGATTAGGGATAAATAATATTTTTTATTAATTGGTTAACGACATAAAATCTTATGTTTCTCTGCATACTACTTTTGCAAGGAGTGCACGCTGATAATAAGAATTAGTATGTAGAGAAATGTTTATCTGTGTATATATTATTAAAATTAAACAATTTACAGTGCTGTCTCGTAAGCTGTAAGACGTTTCTAATAACAGATTTCACATTTTCAGTTTCCATGGAGCAACATTCACTTTGTCATGGGAAAAGTTCGGGAAGCATTGAAACCTGTGTACAAGGACTTCGTATGTAAACACCTAATTTCCAAAGAGGATAGCGCACAGTCTCGATTAATAACGTTTAATGAACTGAGGTAGGTTCATTGTAAATTTGGTGACATAATCTATACGATTTTCATTGTATGTAATGTTGGCTTGCTACAACATACTTCTTATCATGAGCCATCACAGAAAGACACATTTACAAAGCATTATGCGACCATAATTAATGAGCTTGTTAAGTTTGCTGTAACAAAGTACTGGAGCCTGATATCACTGTGTACCATGTCCCACATTAGTTGAATGGCTTGTGAATCAGACTAATTGAGTAGAATACTAATAGGTGAACTCAGGAAGGATAATGTCAGACTTAGCACATTAACAACACAAACATTCTTAAAAAACACAACATCAGAAATAATGTTCCCAGAGAATCCAACTCACGGGATGTAGAATGGTGTGCTAGTAATAAGTCATTAAGGGATACACGGAAGCTAAGTGGTACCGTCTCTTGCATGACCGAAAGGGTCGGTGTTGACTCAAGCTCTCTGAGTAAAAGGTCACCAAACCAAGTGGAAACTTTAAAGCAAGTGTCATTATGATTCTTCGACCTTAAAGAAGGTAACATCTTCAGCTGAGTGAGTTTGAATATGGCAGAATAATTGGTCTCCGTATCATGCTATGACATTTCAACTTGAACAAAGTGTGTAATATACATCCATACAATGCTAACATGAAGAGAGAAGCTATCCATAGCTTGGATCGAAGTCATTCCAAGACTCACATCTTGCTCTTTGATATGTTTTTCTTACAACATGCGTACACTTCATGTTTGCAGTGGATCAAAATGGCTTCTGGATCAATACAGACCATTGTTCTCCTTATCTCTAAGGTCAAATTCTGTGTCCTTATCTCCAAGGTCGATGTCCTCCATTCTAAGGAACTTGTGTAGCTTATTTCCTAGCTCAATATCCTCCCCTTCCCCCTCTGTTCTGGGAAAAAAATTGCGAGAAGTTTAAAAAATGGCAGAGGACTCACTTCGACACTTGCGTGATTTAAAAATGATGATATATCACTTTTATCAATGATGTTTATGTTACCACTATAATGTATGCGTGCCACCATTAGTTATTACCCAATTATAATGATTTCATGGGGCACATGTGTTTTCTCTCTCATCCTGTTTACACTCCTGTCATCCAATAGAACTGCGTTTTACATTTAGATGATGGCGTTCTATGGTTGAAAGTATGGTTGTAAATAATAACAAAGAAACAGAGTAACAAAGTTTCTCGCCTTATTCGTAATATTTTTTGACAGCATTTTAACATGTTTTTATTGGAACTCTTTGTTGTGTATTTGTTCAGTGCATATTTTGAAGTTGATTTTAAAGTAACTTGCCAATGAGATAAAGGCTTGAAACTTCCAACATAGCTATGAACTCGAGGACAATGCAATATTATCTCGCCTTCTTTTCTGGTGCATGGTGGAGGGTAGTATGTTTTCCTTTCTGTCTGTTCAGTACAAATTTTGCAATTAATATTAAGCCAACTTCCCAATGAGCTACAGACTTGAAACTTTCAACATAGTTAACAAAAGTTCAGAAGCACAAATTTTCAGTACTATCTCTATCGGGTTAGGAATCTTTAAGGGACTAGGAGAAATTATTTTAATTTTTAGTAAATTTTAAAAATGTGATATGTTAAAACGCTCTTTATTTAAATAATTATTTTTTGTGCAGTGTCCTTTTGGTTACAACATACAATATTTTTCGACACCTTTTTTTCTTTAGTAGCAACATGGTCAGAGGTATTTTGATAATAATGACTAGAAGCACATACACACATATCTATATACTCTATGACAAACAGTCCATAATATTCTGTGCACAAACGTACATTTTCACTTTATTTACATCAAAGAAATACATCCACTGTTTCTTTCTCTATCATCTGAGTGAATAGTGTGAGTATGAAAGGCTTCTCAGAGCCGTTCTCAAAATTTACCTGTTTGGCACCATGGGGCGGGAGACCGACTTTCAGTTCTGATACAATGCACTACATCGACATCTATATCTTCATCAGTACTCCACGAGCTACCTGACAGTGTGTGGCGGGGGTACTTCTGGCGCCAATAACCCCCTTCCCTTTTCGACTCGCTAATGGCGCGTGGTAAGACTGATTGTCGGTAAGCCACTGTATCAGCTTTAATTTCTCGAATTTTCTCATCGTGGTCATTTCGTGAGACGTATGAGGAAGGAAATAATATCTTATCCGACTCTTCCCAGCAAGCGCTGACTCGAAATTTCAACAGCAAACATCTCTTTAATGCACAACATCTCTCTTTTAGTGTCTGCCACTGGAGTTTGTTGAGCATTTCTGTAACGCTCTCGCTCCGATTAAATGATTCAGTGACGAAACACGCCTCTCTTCATTGGATCTTCTCTATCTCATTCTATCAGTCCTACCTGGTTACGATCCCAGATAGATGAACAATACACAAGAATCGATCGAACAATTGACTCCGTGTGCTACTTCCTTCGTGGATGAGTTACATTTCCTTAGAAGTGTTCCTGTGAATCTCAGTCTGTCATCCGCTTTTCCTGCTATTTGCTTTATGTGGTTATTCCACTTAAGGTCGCTGTGGTTAGTTACTCTTAGATATTTTACAGTAGATACCGTTTTCAGCAATTTTTCATCAACAGTGTAGTTGCACAGTAGTGGATTTCTTTTCCTATGTATGCACAGTATGTTACATTTATTTACATTCGGAGTCGATGCCAGAGCCTGCATCATTTACCAATCCTTTGCAGGTAATTTTGCAAATCGAGACTGTATGGCGTTGCTACTTTCTTGCAGGCAACCACATCATCTGCGAACAGTCTTAAAGAACTCTACTAGATCATTTATATGAGATGTAAACAGTAACAGAACTACCATACTTCCTTGGGGTACATCGGGAATAACATTTACATCTGTCGCTTTTCTTCCGTTAAGAGTGACGTGGTGATTTCTATCAGCAAGGAAGTCTTGAACGCAGTCCGGTATTCGGTAAGTTAATATTTTATTCACTAAACGGCTGTGCAGGCGCTGCCATCCTGTAGTCAAGGAACACGTCACCAGCCAGAGCACCATTGTCTACAGCGCTATGGAATTCATGGAGGAACAGAGCAACCTGAGCTTCGGAAGATCTCTGGTAGCCGAATCCAGTTGATTTTTACACAGCAATTTTCGTTCTCCAAAAATATCATAATTCTTGAGTATAAAGCATGTTCCATAATTGTACAACAGATTGACGTTAACGATATAGGCCTATAGTATGTTTTTCTTGCGAACCGTCTTGAAAACGTGAATGACCTGCACTTTTTTCCAGTCGCTAGGTAATTTCCGTTGCTCCAGCGACATACGATAAAATGCTGTTAGAAGAGGTACGAGTTTTGTCGCATAATCTCTGTAAAATATTGTAGGTATTTCGTCTGGTCCTAATGTTTTTCCACTACTAAGTGATTGTTCATTGTCTACAGCGGTATGGAATTCATGGAGGAACAGAGCAAGCTGAGCTTCGGAAGATCTCTGGTAGCGGAATTCAGTTGATTTTTACACAACAAATTTTCTCACGATTGAATGCATACTTAGTGCACCGTAAGCACAGCAATGTCAACATTATCAAGCAGGCACTCCTTATAACCATCAATGGTGAGCACCATTGAGACTGCATGATGCACACCCTTCGACGTTTGACGGTGGCTCCTAAATCTAAACGGTATGTGTCCATGTTTGATCTTATGCCCACAGATTCCACAATCTGCGACCCATTTGCCTCGCCTTTCGTTAGGCTGGTAACCTTAATGTTTGCAGGCGTTACGCCGTAAGTATTATCGGCTGTCCGTGTTGGTATAATATAACTTTCGGTCTGTAAAATGTGTCTGACAAACTCGTAATGAAACTGGTAAATGTGGAGTTTGGATAGACCCAATATATACCGACATAGGCAAGTTTTGTGAACACCAACGAAATCTTAACCATCTACAGAGGGACTCATTCTTCATTGAAGATACTGACCTGTTTAAAATTTGGCGCAGTGGTATAATCCCTTGCACCGTAACGCCCCTTCCAGTCATGAACTAAGTGAATTTTGTGTCGGTCTCTCAAATTCTCCATTCTCTTGCCGAAAACTGTGTTATTCACTAGTTTAAAAGAAAGTCTTTCAAAGTCATGTCGTAGATTTCCCCATCTTAGTGTTCACTTCAATATACTCCTTCAATTAACGTAACTGTTTGAAGGAGATAACGCGGGTGACCCCAATCAGTTTCAAACTGAGACACTACTGTAGTGCATTACATATCTCTGTTTGCCCCTAGCATCGTCATCAGCCTGGTGATGGAACCGTTGTGCGGAACTAGTCGGGCCAGATATAGCGTCAAATCGCTGTGCGTGTCACACATAATATCAGAATACACCAGTTCTGCCTCCATGACATATCTGACACCAGATTCAGCAGCCACATCCGTGAATTGTCCGCGGCTCGTGGTCTCGCGGTCGCGTTCTCGCTTCACGAGCACGGGGTCCCGGGTTTGATTTCCGGCAGGGTCAGGGATTTTCACCTGCTTCGAGATCACTGGGTGTTTGTGTTGTCATCATTTCATCATCATTCATGAAGGTGGCGAGAATGGGCTGAGCAAATGGTGGGAATTTGTACGGGCGCTGAAGTAACTGCGGAGTTTAGCGCCCCACAAAACAAACATTATCATCATCACATCAGAGAATTTTCCTAATTTGACGATTTCTTCATCGGACAGCCATTGAAACTTTACAAACTGCAGAAATTATTGCACGGCGTGCTTGTATAAGTTGTTTACAACCAAGCTTAGGACGTAACTCAATCTTTGGATGCACTGAACCCTCACTAATTTATGGATTATATGCTTTGGTGTGCTGTCGAACACTTTGGCGAAGTCCTCTGTGAACCCTGTGTTTGAAAAAGGGCTACATGTCGACATCAGCCAATAGCTTGATGTTAAAACGTGTCTTTTTCGACCCTGGCACAGTGTAATAGAAGGCAGGATCCAGCGAATAAGTGGTCATTTGTATACTCGGGAATTTCTCGAAAATATCTGCAAGTAAGTGTATGTCGATGTCCACATAAAGCTTTGCATATCCCCTAAATTAGAGGTGTTGAATTGCTGCCAACATTCACCGTATCCCCACACTCTACATCCATTATAGCACTGCCTATAAGATTAATGGTGAATGTCAGACAATGTATTTTCTTGAGTCTCTCTATTGAATCCATATTTTGTATGGGAACGATCATTTCTTCATCATAGGCTAAAACTCTGCATCAGTGGGATGTATAGGTCTAGTGCGGTGCTTATCCTCTTGACACATTGTCTCAGCAAGTTTCTGAAGAGTGCACACATAAATCGAAGCGAGTCTGGGAAGTGTAGTGTAATTTTCTATGTGATTTTCTATGTATTCTTCAACGCCCTCAGGCAGGACACCAACCTTATCACACCTCAAGTCGAAATAAAAAGAATTGAGAATCCTACCTGCTCAAATGAGTATGTGTCATGGCAGTTTGTATTCCAAGTTACATGCGTTGTGTGTTGCACCATGGAATTTCCCTGTTAGATTACAGTAGTCTCTATGTAGAGTTATTGCTTTTCTATCTAATGGCAACTCACAGATATTACAGTCAACTGCGTTCATGGGAATAGTGGTGCAGCAAATCTTATCAACATACCTTGCAAGTCGTTCAGACTCAGAGAGCAGCAGTTTCACAGGTTCATCACTTTCCTACGAATCAAAATGGTTAAAACTAGAGTCATATGTGCATACAGTTTTGCATGGGGTCACATGTGCTATTTGTCATTTTTTGAAGGTACTATGGGAGGCAATGAAATCACCCTCACAGTGCACCCAAGACATAAAAGCACCCGAAGTCAACATATATTACAACGGGATATCGCTCCAGGTGGTGGGTGTTCTTAAATTCTGAGAACATGTCTGCCCCAGTAGACATTCCATACATTCTGGTTCCTGTGTACAGAAATCTATCAGATGTTATGTTAAATATTTGCTCAAAGTAAAAGAGTTGAGATATCTAAAACAATAATGCCACAAACCTTCATTTTTACTGATTTTTGAGGAAAGAAGGTTGGAAATGCTTTTGTTCCATATGTAGTGTTAATTCTCCCCCTTGGAGATTAACAGCAGATCTACTCCTGGGGCGCTGAGTGGCTACTTTGTAAAAGTAGTAGGGTCTGACTCCTTTATGCGTAACATCTTTTTACTGCACTACATACTCTTGTTCTGACTTTCTTTCTTCTTCCTTCAGGCCACAAAAGTGAACTGATATATGGAGATTCTGTGTCTCAAATGAGGTACATTCTGTAGTTTGAGAGTGAAATCGGTGCCATCAAAGTTATAAAATGAGGAAACATCATCTGTTTTGTACATAGTTGCTTGATGTGCAAGCCAATATTGACAAAGCAAAGCAAAATTTATGTTTTGGGTTCTGGATATTAATAAAGCTCTTTTTAGCAACTACATAATTTGGAAGAGGGATATAGGAGGACACTCATTTAACGTGTCATGAACAATTGCAAAGGCATCCAAAAAGAGTATATAGCTGAGTGTCTTACCAGGCCGTGTCATCGTGCTCAGTGTGAGAATCTGTCACGTTGACCCTCTTGCACATCTCAATAATCTTATCTAAGCAATAGTTATGCATTGTATGCGAGTGTAAGTAATTATAACAGAAACACTTCTAATGTGAATTAATATATCTGTTCGTTGACAACTGGAATCTAGAATGGCGTTAGCACGATGTTAGCTGTATCATCACACTCAATGAGAGCAGCTGCAGCTTTTTACATAGACCATTGTGTTTATGTGGTCAAGTAGTTGAAGCAATGTCACCATATTTTCATGTGGTAAACAGGGATCGTCCCTTCATATTGAATGGTGAAAATGTGTTAACCATAACCCACTGTTAGTGACCACAGTAAATGTGATAGTCTTAAATACAAACCGTCCACATTCATTGTAGAAGCCTTGAACACCTAAAACAATGTTCACAGTTTGGGGTGTCGTCGTGAATTGCTTTAGATGTTTCACAATACTTGTTCATTTATACAACTCGTTCGACAATTTCCGCAAGCTGTGAGTAAGTAATGACATGATGGTGTAGTGCTAAAGCTTAACCTGTGATGCCTGACTGGAAATTTACTGAAGAATCGAATTCCATTTGGACATCTGTTGGTCATGATTTAATTGTTTTGAATTGTTTTGAGCAAGCTATTACAATGATTGGCGCAAAATCCATAAACATCTGTGGGATAAGCAGACTTACTTCCTCTTTTATTTTTTTTTGTTTTTTTTTTAAGCCATCGTAGCAAGAAGGGCGTAATATTGTGTACATATCATACAGTAGACTGTATACATCCTGTTTACAGTCAAGTAGTAAGTTGTCATACGGCTAAAGCTCCGAGTTAAGACAGATTCTACTGTTACTTAAATTACAACTGTCGAATATGGTAGAATCCTTTCCCAAGTTTCCTCTCCTGTTGGTTTCGAATGCTAGTGTAATGAACCATAGTGTTTGTATTTCAATGAAGGTTTTAATAGCGAAGGTTTGCTTGGATGTGGTTGGGAGCATTGGACATTCAAAGAGCTCCCTTGAACGAAAAGTTAAGGACAGTTGAATACTAGCATTCAGTCGCTTCAAAAGTTTCAAATGTTCTTCATCTGTTTCAGTAAGGAGAGGCATTGTCTGCAACAACAGCTTCTTGGATGTATTATTTATTATCAGTCACACTTCTTACAAGAATAAGTTCTTGCCTAGTGTGGTAGTAATTCATTGTATGTCTTCAAAGTACCCTACCAATCACTTAAGAGGTATGCGTGCACAAAATCACCTCTACTGTACTGTTGTTCTGTTTGAGGGTTCATCTATGAACCGTCCTGTATTTTCTAAACTTTCAGGTCTGAGGCCAATGTCGAAATGTGTGTTTGAAGGTTTTACCCTATGCCTATATGGCAGCTCCAGTCAATCTCGACTCTGTTCAATTTATATGTTATTTCCTGAAATAGCAATACTAAAGCATTAAGTGGAAGCTTCGATGTCGCTGTAGCAATACTACCCATTTATCCAAAATTTCCTGTCCAAGTTTACAAAACTCTTGCAATGGATGATTAAAGTGTTCTGGTTGTGGGTAACAATCCTGATTCCATCTTTTTTAGTATATATTGCCAAAGCATGGGGCTTGTATGAAACATATTCCTGACATATAATTTGGTCATCATGTTCTACGAAAGCTGTTATATCAAGTGATGTCATTGCAAGTTTCAAGCCCAAAGACTTAAAGATACTGAGTACTTTCTGGCTCAATATTATGTAAAAATCAACACCTACTTCATTCAGGCACTGTATGTAATGTATATGTTTTACAGATTTTTTGTTGATATCAGGTAATGCAGCACACTTTCTAAACAAATTAGAAGTATTTTGAATATTTTTGAACCTGCTTAGCGTTATTAAAAATTACAAAGAAATTGATGCAATTTTTTTCCAAAACGCTTCCTCAAATTGAGGTACCATTTAATCCAACATTATACATTTGGAGGAGACCAAATTTTTACCAGATATGCATGACATGATGGCTGAGGTACTAGACCTATTTAATTCCACCTATTATGTTTATTACAAGGATAAAAAATATCACATCTCACATTTTAATTTTTATAATTTTTTTCTAATGAAAATGTTATTTTTTCTATAATTTAGTTGATTCTACAATAAAGCTTGGGTCTACTACATAAGTATTGACTATTGCAAGTTACAGAAAGAAATTAGAGCAATGCTTTATAAACTTTAGGAAATATTTGTACCTGAATTCTGGAAAATACAACTTGCTGGAAATTGCGAATGAAGTTATGAGTACAATTAAACTGTGCCTCAGAACATTCCTGAAGCATAGTCTTCAACCTGCAGCATTTCTTCATCTTCAAGCTTCTTCTTGACATTCCTTTTAGCACTTCTTGTGTATTTGGTAACTTGAAGAGTGAATCTCTCAGCTTCATGAACTCATTGCCTGTCACACGCAAGCAATTGATCTTTCATATTAGAGCCACATTTTATGCCTAAATTTCTCAGGACTTCCAACCTTCCTATCACTTTACCATTGAAACATATCACTGCATCTAGTACACCAACTTTTAATGTATTTATTCCTTCAAAAACATTCTTAGGTAATCTTTCCCATATGCAATGCTTGAAACTTTCATTTGTATTCTGAGTGCCCTCATGAAGACATTTACTAAGCAAAACAGGGTCACTCAGGTCTCTAAAAATTGGTTTTGTTTCATTCATAAGAGGTTCAGGAAGAGAATGCTTATGGTGGTATATTTGACCACTTTCTTTTCCTTTTTGGTAACCACACCAAGAATCTGTTCCTTTAGGGCAAATTTCAAGAACAGGGTGGTCATCTGTGGACAACATATGAAAGTAGATGGCCGATACAGCTTTTCTCATTGCTGTAACATCATTCAGAGGTGCAGTTCGTCTAATGGCCAGTCCATAATAATTCTGAAGAAGGTCTATTTCAGATATCTGCCTCGGCCAGACAGAGATTTTCCATCAGATAGCAACTTTCCTTTCATTTCTTTTCGTAGCTTCCTCAAGCTAGCACCCATCCTCTTTTGCACATGTCCACAACACTCCAGTTTTGTTAACAATGTACTCAATGTACTCAATGAACTTATTAATTTTATTGAAAGCTTTAGAGCCCCCATCAGCTAGGTACTTCGTATATCTAACGTCATAAACAGGCACTGACCTCTAAAATATTTTTAGAGCTCCATCAGACTCCATACCTCCACTGTAACCATCATATTTCTTAGAACACTGATGTTCAATATGTCCTTCAATGTTACCATGTCAGGTGTGGCAGTACTTAGATGAGCACTCAACAGCAACAACTTTTCCATTCTCCAGAGAAGTAGCACTTACAACAGCATTCAAGGAACAATGTCCTCGACGTTGCCATGTCCCATCAACTGCAACAGAAATGTCCCTGGTTCCACTAATATTTACAGTTTCTTCTACTACACGTTTCATAGATGCTTTAGAGACAACCATCTCAGAACGTACTAGGAGGAGTAGGAAGGTCCATCAAACGCAAAACGTTTGAGAAGCCTTTGTTTCCTTTTCCTGTTGTGCACATTGCGTACACTAACTTCAAATTCACATCATATGAATTATGCACAATGTTTGACGTCATTTTTGAGGTAGATTTATTGCGGGATGTACACAGAACAACTAATTTTGACGCTAAACCCTTCCTGCTACTTTGTTGTTCAGTTATTACCAGACAGCCTACACCATCACATTGTTTACATTTCACCACTAACTTTATCAAAGAAGATAAGATGCCCACATCAACAACAACAAATCCACTACAAACAGCGTCATTGTTAATACAAAAAATTTGAATCGCCAGGAGGCGTGCCATGTGGGAGTTTCTTCCAAGAAGAACTGATACACAGGTTACTTTCAACAGTGTGGCTTGCTTTGTTTGTGAACTGGTTACCACGGAATTTCCTTTTATTGAATTTCTTGATGCGTGGCATAGTTCGTATTTATTGCACACTAAAAGATATGTGCCTCCACAAATATACGTAGTACTTGGGCAACAAACATTCAGTAACAGGTGAACGAACTGCTTCAGCGAAACAAAAGTAAATACTAGCAAAGATAATCATTTACAGACACTAGAAACCTGCACTTCACCAACATGTACAATGTATCATACGTATAATCGCTGGAAACAGAAAGTTAACAGTTCTTTTCGAAGTAACACTGGCTTCTGTAACAGAAATAAATTTGGTATATACAGGTAATTTTTATTTGAAACCCTATAATGTATATATCAATGTAATCATGAAAGACTATATAGTTTAATAAAGTCACAAAAAATTTCGATTTTTCCACCATTTATAAGTACCCTGTATCCTTAAGGAAATGGTAGTTCTTGTGGTTATCACACTGTGTCCTCACTGCTAAGTGGTACACTGATGGCTGCTTGCAATGGTCTTATACCTTGCACCCATCCTGCTTTTGGTGGAGGCATATCATGATTTCCTCAGCACGAAAATGTGTTATGCACCTGTGTTGGTCCACAACATGCAATTTGAGATAGGCTAATGTATGGACACACACTGGAATTAATGTGGTACTGGTGAACATCTCAACTTTCTTATATCATGTACTGAATACAGGGATAAATTCATAAATTATATGAATCAATTTGTTCTTGAGATACATGTTCATTGCAATAATGCACTTGATGAGAATTTTATTGATTGGTAGTATATCTATTGACTCAGCTAACTCATAAAATTTATTGGAACTCTTCTACCAAATAGTTTTTTTGAGAAGCTTAGAATGGTCCTACTGAAGCTTCCTGGCTAAAGTATATTATTGCTTGTGTGCTCCTTATTTCTAATTTAAGCGTACTGACATCTGCACATAGCACAATCCCTTTCACTTTCCGTTTTATAAATGCGTTCAAACCATCAAATCATATGTAGCTGCTGATGTCTCCATAACTTTTTCGTTTTTTCTTTAGCACCTAGATGTAGTTTATTGTTTGCCTCTGAGGTATTAGGAATACTATTAAACGTCTCCAGTCCAATCAGTGTGATACTCTTATCACCCCTGCTTGAGTCTGAGGTTGGAAAGCGCCTCATATATATAACCAATCAACGTTCTTTTAAAGTCAGAGTGTACGACATCATATCTAAACCTCAACTGATGCATTGTGTGTGTGGCTCTTGTTTTTATACAATCATGACAACGAACATGTAAAACAAAGGTGACCACATGAGTAGGTATCGAAGTTTTGGTATCGGTGAAAATTGCAGACCGCAGAGGTGTTTGCAAAATATCGGCGAAATTCCTCTGGTGGCTGTAAGTCACCAGACTAGTCAAAGTAGTACTGGTTGCTCCCTACTCTCTGACAAGTTGCAGATGTAGTGGATACACTTTCCCACAATGGTGCTAACATCTTCTCAAGTTGAGTAACTGTTGGGTAGTGGCTGCACCAATATTGCTAACGATGAAACGTAGCAGTACATCTTCTTTGTTGATTTTGGGTAACACATATGGTCTGGGTGGTACCAGTGCCATAGATTTTAGTTGCTTGACAACCTTCTCAGGCCAGCTTGTTTCCTTAACGAGAGCCTTAATTTTTCTGTTCATCTTGTTGGTGGGGTCATATTTTAGTGGATTATAAGCATGGGTCTCTAGAAGCTGACAGATCTTCTGGTCATAGTTTGTCTTCAACAGTACAACCATAGAGTTTCCATCGCCTGTGGGTGATACCACTATGCTGTCATCCCGCAACCTCTTGACAGCCATCCTCTCATCTCATGAGAAGTTCATTTTGGGCGGCCTACCTCTGATTAGTGCCCTGTATGTTTCTATCGAATCTCTTCTGCCACACTTGAAGGTAGCGTGTTGACTTCTTGCTCGAAAAATCTGACAAAGCCAGCCATCGGTAGGCCTCCAGGAGTGACTATTGAGTTAAGACCCCTTCTGAATTCCCTCAGAGTGGTTTCCCCCAATTTTCAATCACTCAAATTTAGCATCTTGCAGGTGTAGTGTGTTTGTCCCACTGTGTTGTTCATGCACTCAAATTTCACCAGTTGTCAGGCTCTAGCATTGTACTTGATGCATGCTGCTAGCAACCTTGACACACTATCTGTCCCGTCTCAATCCTCTTGTGCTAAGTTGGCTGTGATATGCCGGTAGCTACCTAGATTTGATCTCAAGTCTATGTCGTATGTCATGGATCCTTTCCCTTACCTGAGTGGTACTGGTATGATGCTTGATCCTGTTAGCTGCACTTGATGTGATATTATGTTTAATTTTGGCGAATACGTGCATCATGTCTCCTTCTCTGCATCTGAGGAGGAAGTTGAACGAGCTCACCATAATTTCTTTGTGCTGTTGCCCCTTGACCATTAGTTTCATCTTTAGGCACATTACCTCCCCATAGAACCTTGTGGTGTAATCTCTTACAAGGAACCCCTTATGCATGCGGTCACAATTTCAAGCTTATGTGGAAGTGTTTTGTTAACAACTGTGATAGGAAAAATATTAGCTGCTGATGACTCATTATGTGCATACGAAGTGCAACAGAAAACAATTGTTTGGAGGTGCAGACATCAACCTTCTATGGGATGTGTGTATTACACTTCATAAAATGGACATCTTCGAGATTCAAGAAATGTTCAAAACAAACCATTAACTTACACCATGAACACCGCATGAAAAATGGCGCGACACAGTGATCACAGAGGTTCGCACCATCAAGACCGAAGGTGAACTCCTTGAGAGTTACAAACCATGCAGGACGTCCAGCTAGGTATCCACTCTTAAATAATGCATGTAGAATCATACTATTGCAACTAAGTGATGAGAATTGATGGAATGTGATGGCATGCAACTGAATGTGAAACAGTCTGTCATGGAGCTTAGCGTGAAACTGGTTATCCTTTAAGGCGTAGCTGCAGATAGTGCGATAATATGTTTTATAGGCAAGGGAAAATCGAACGTCAAGAGTATGAATTCGTCCAGTGGTTCCAAGAAGTATGAACTGCAATATCACACACTTTCCAGGAGTATGATTTTTATAGACAGACGAGGAATGAAGCAAAATCAAGTACTTTGACCAGCTATTGGCCAAAAGTAGTGGCTCATATTATAGTTATAGTTCTCTTATGCCCATTTTCCCACTCTTGCAAAAATCAAGTTCCTTTCTGAACAGTGGGATAAGTTTGTTTGTCTCATCTACAAATTTTCGGACCTATCCTGTAATTTGCTGTGCATAGTCAAGCTGACACGTTGTTTGAAACTTCGGCATCTTTCGTCTTCCAGTTCAGTAGCACTGTTTGAATTCACACAACCATCCACTGCTTCCCTTGAAATCACTGTAACCTGCGTAGCGCGCAATTTGATGTGCTTAACGTTATAGATCACTGTCATGCACATCCTGTAAGTTGTATTGAGGATCCTTGAATTGCGCAAACGCCAGTTTTGTAATATGTGTGTCTTGTCCTCCCTTGAATATCAGTAGTTTTTCTTCTGCTCTGCACGGTTATATTGGTGCAGACTAATTCGAAATCTGTTCATAATTTTTATTTCACCATGCTGGGGATGACCTTCCATGTGCGGAATTTTGTTTAGTACCCGCTCCTTGGATAACGATTGTCCTTTACTAATTTTCATTAGAGACAGGATTTGTGGCTCCGTGTCCAACAAGGATGATGAATTACATGGCGCGACACCTGTTTCAATATCGCTTTTACTTGTTAACCACATATCGTCACTGTTGTACTCTGTGCAGTCGAGTGTATACCATACCACACATTCCACTGACTTACCTTGCAGAAACGCTAATATTTCATTTGCCCCTTCTTTGTGACTGTGCAAAATTCCTTGCATTCCTTTCTGACGAAGTGTCAACTGCGGCAACTGTTGTAGATAAAATGCAAAGTTTGCTTTGTTTATCGTTGCCGTTGCTCTGCATTGTATCAACACCACTACGACTGCAGCAGTGTTGCGAGTTACTCGTCGACTTACCAGTTCAACTACGGTCCGTTGCCTCATCCTGTTCTCACCACTGGATACCTCCAGCTCTGCCTCCCTGTTACACGATGCATCAGTTGAGGTTTACATGTGATGTCATACACTCTGACTTTAAAAGAACGATGATTAGTTATATATATGAGGCGCTTTCCAACATCAGACTTAAGCAGGGGTGATATGAGTATCACACTGATTGGACTGGAGACGTTTAATAGTATTCCTAATACCTCAGAGGCAAACAATAAACTACATCTAGGTGCTAAAGAAAAAAGGAAAAAGTTATGGAGACATCAGCAGCTGCATATGATTTGATGGTTTAAAAGCATTTATAAAACGGAAAGTGAAAGGGATTGTGCTGTGTGCAGATGTCAGTACGCTTAAATTAGAAATAAGGAGCACACAAGCAATAATATACTTTAGCCAGGAAGGTTCAGTTGGACCATTCTAAGCTTCTCAAAACGACTATTTTTGTAGAAGAGTTCCAATAAATTTTATGAGTTAGCTGAGTCAATAGACGTACTACCAATCAATAAAATTCTCATCAAGTGTATTATTGCAATGAACATAAATCTCAACAACAGTAAATGATGTGGTTGCACAGTAGACAATATCAGGGGCGTCGAATGCTATAAACGACGTTGGCCTTTTGCGAGTTCGCACTCAAGGGGTTCCGAGTGAGACAGATTTCAGGGCGTCTGTGTAGCGTCACGTAGCAAAGAGGCTCCACAAGCGTGAGTGGGCAGTGTGGCTGCCGCCGGCTGTCCTATATTGTGGTGGCAGGGAGCGCTTGTAGTCCAGAGCTGCTGGACGTATAGCTCAATGGGCGCACACCATTGGGTCTGCCGGATTCCGCACTACCGCTCTCGGCGTTTGACGGAAACTTGCAATTCTGTTGCCAACTTTGACTCCCATGGGGTAATATTCATATGTTATACTACTATAGGCCTTCCTTGGAACACATATTCTATTCATATTTAAGAATGTTGCAATCGAGAAAATCTTGTCAATACTGTATTTAATAGTCTATGTGCTACTATACATCAATAATCATGGTAAAAGACGTTCTCCTGTTTTAAAGTATAATACGGTGCATGAGCAATGAAGTATGGCTTATGTTATGTAAAAAATGTAAATGTCGTGTGATTAGGGCCTCCCATTGTGTAGCCTGTTCTCCGGGTGCAAGTCTTTCGATTTGACGCCACTTTGGTGACTTGCACGTCGATGGGGATGAAAAGATGATGATTAGGACAACACAACACCAAGTCCCTGAGCGGAGAAAATCTCCGACCCAGCCGGGAATCGAACCTGGGCCCTTAGGATTGACGTTCTTTCGCGCTGACCACGCAGCTACCGGGGGCGCACTATGTTGCATAAATAGTCCTAAAAATAAACAAATTCTGTACCTGAAGAATAAAAAATAGCTTTAATATATTATACAGCATTTCAGTGTGTAAAATGTGAAACTCATACAAATTCTGAACAGAATACAAACTCATGCCGAACAGTAGCAAAAGCTCTAGACAATTGCGAAAATGCTTATGGTGGTCTATAGTGCGCATTCCTCCATGTGATTTTAAAATCAGTCACCAGACTGAAAAACCGACCAAGAAACATCATGCGGTCTATGGTACACTACCCTCCAGGTACAACACTGTCGCCTACTAAGAGGAAGAAATGTTGACTAACATATGCCTTTAAAAAAGCTTGTATATTTAATGATGATCAAACATCTGGAGAAACTAAATATTACTATGACAGGAGTAAGGCACAGGAAAAGTAATTTCTGTTAGTTGGTTGGTTGTGTGGGGTTTAAGGGACCAAACAGCAAGGTCATCAGTCCCTTGTTTCAAATGTGGTCCATTCCGCTAGTGTGACATCTCAGGAAAGTCAGAACAATAAAAGGGAAAAGGCTAAAAACGTAAAAGGGCAGTCATGTTGTCAATGGTAAAAACAAAATGAGGGAAGTCAGCAAGAGAACGAACCCAACACTATGCTGAAGCAGCACAGGCAAGACCACCTGTGACATAAAAGGTGCAACTGCTAGAATGTAGAAGTACGTATGGGAAAAGGAGACTAACCAATCCTTTAAAAAAAGGGCAAAAACAGAGTAAAAGGGGAAGAAAAGAGGATCTCGGTCAGAGAGGTGAGTCGGGAATCTCCAAACACGGCTTACAGTGGGAGACACCCAAACACTCACCGCCCTGCCCCAACACCAGAGAGAGATTAAAAACCTTAAAACTGAGAATAAAAACCACTTTCCCAGAGGAAACCGAGAACCAGAGAGACCATCCGGGAATCGTCAGCCAATATCAAAGGTAAAGTGTGGGGGAGTCTGTACTTAGCACGCAAAGCCAAAAGAAGGGGGCATTCAACCAAAATGTGGGCTACTGACTGGAAGGCTCCACAACCACAAAGTGGGGGTGGCTCATCACGCAAAAGAAAACCATGGGTCAGCCTGGTATGGCCAATGCGGAGATGACACAGTGTGGTCGAGTCCTTTCGAGAGAGGCGAAAGGAAGAACGCCACGGTCTGGTGTCACCTTAATCGCACGAAGTTTATTAGACAGGGGAGTAGCCTCCCAAGAGTTGGCCCATGACTGTGCGAAGTGGGATTTGATGTGAAGCCGTAAATCCGCTGCAGAAGGGGTTACAGAAAACGGGGGGTAAGTGACTGATCCCCCAGCCAAACGATCAACGAGCTCATTATCCGGGATACCCACATGGCCAGGGACCCAAAGGAAGTCAATGGAACAAGCAGCTCGGTGAATATCAGCGATATGGTCATGGATGGCAGAGACCAAGGGATAGCGCGAAAAACAGCGGTCAATAGCAAGAAGGCCACTCATTGAATCCGTACATAACAAAACGCGGTTGTGTTGGGACTGTTTAATAAAGGTAAGGGCCTGGGTAACTGCCATAAATTCGGCAGTGAACACCCCACATGTAGGAGGCAGCAGATGATTTTCCGTTCCAACAGAGGACGTGAAGGCATACCCCACATGATCAGCAGATTTAGAGCCATCAGTGTAAAAAACAACAGGATCCCGAAACTCCCATAAAATTTGGCGGAAAAAGGAATGGAACACCATCGGGGGGATGGAATCTTTCGGACTTCGGCGGAGATCCATCGGAATTCGAGGTCGAGGAACTAACCAAGGGGGGGGGGTGGAGGGGAGGGAGCGAGGAAGACAGGACAAAGAAGGAAGTTGAAAATCACGGCAAAGAGACGCAAGGCGGAGCCCAACCGGTAAACCCGCCAGAGAGTGGGAATCGGGTGGGGGACGTCTATGGTCTGGGAACAGGATAGAATAGGAAGGATGAATGGGAGAGGAACGGATAGCGAGTGCAAAGACACCAGAAGCTGGGACCGCTGAACAGAAAGGAGGGGGGATCCCAGCTTCAACCAGGAGACTATCAACAGGGCTAGTAGGGAAGGCACTGATGGCCAAATGGATACCACGATGGTGGACTGGATCCAGCACGTGCAGTGTGGAAGGAGCAGCTGAACCATAAACTTGACAACCATAGTCCAAGCGAGACAGAACTAGAGCACGATAAAGACGGAGAAGGAGGGAACGGTCCGCAGCCCAAGAGGAGTGGGCAAGGAAGTGAAGGACATTGAGTTTACGGAAACATCCTACCTTCAGATGTCTGATATGGGGCAGCCAAGTGAGCTTGTTGTCGAAAAGAAGACCCAGGAAACGAAACTGTGGGACCACAGGCAATCGTTGTGCATCAAGATAGAGTTCTGGATCAGGGTGGATCGTAGTACGGCGACAGAAGTGGACCACTCGCGATTTTAGAGGAGAGAATTGAAACCCGTGGGAGAGGGTCCATGCAGAGGCACGCCGTATAGCTCCCTGGAGCTGCCGCTCTGCAGATATCATCGAAGAGGAACTAACCCAAATGCAGAAATCATCCACATACAGAGCAGGGGCGACCAAAGGACCGACAGAGGCCACAAGTCCACCGATAGCAATGAGGAGAAGAAGGACACTCAAGACAGAACCTTGTGGGATACCCGTCTCCTGGGTCCGTGGAGAACTAAAAACAGTTCCAACTCGAACCCTGAATGACCGATGAAACAGGAACTGGCGGATAAAAATCGGGAGTGGGCCCCGAAGACCCCACTGATGAAGGGTAAGTAAGATGTGATGGCGCCAGGCCGTGTCATAGGCCTTACGAACGTCAAAAAACACTGCAACAAAATGGCGGCGCTGGGAAAATGCCTGCCGAACTGCGGATTCCAAGTGAAGTAAATGATCGATTGGAGACCGTTCCTCTCGGAAGCCACACTGGTAAGGGGACAATAGATGCCAAGATTCGAGGACCCAATTGAGTCGACGGGATACCATCCGTTCAAGTAAGTTACAAACAACATTGGTCAAACTAATTGGCCGATAGCTGTCAACAGATAGGGGGTTCGTACCAGGCTTAAGGACAGGAACCACGATGCTATCCCTCCACTGAGAAGGGAAGTCACCCTGGAGCCAGATACGGTTAAACACCCAAAGAAGATGTTGCCGTTGTAGAGCACTGAGATGTTGAAGCAGTTGGTTATGAATGGAATGTGTGCCAGGGGCCGTATCATGAGACAAAGATAGAGCAGAAAGAAATTCCCATTCAGTAAAAGGTTTGCTGTAAGATTCTGACTCACAACGGGAAAAACATAAGGTGGAAGCTTCAGCCCGCTATTTCTGGTGAAGGAAAGTAGCTGGATAGGAGGCTGATGCTGATGCCACCACAAAATGGGTCGCAAGACGTTCTGCAAGAACTAATGGGTCCGTACAAAGGCCATCTGGGAGGTGAAGGCCTGGGAGGGTGGACTGCCGATGGCAACCTTGGAGAGAGCAAAGTGTAGCCCATACCCGTGACAGAGGGACAGTAGAACCGAGGGAAGAAACAAATCGTTCCCAACATATCCGTTTTCTCTGTTTGATTAAATAACGGGCTTTAGCGCGGAGGCGTTTAAAGGTAGTAAGGCTGGCTATGGATGGGTGCCTCTTAAAATGTTGCAAAGCTCGACGGCGATCACAGATGGTAATGGCAATGGCAGTACTCCACCACGGGACTTGCCGGCGACGAAATGGTCCAGATGAGTGCAGGACAGCAAGGCTAAGAGAGCGAACAATCGCGTCAGACACCTCACATAAGACGTCATCAATACAACCCGACAAAGAGGGAGAAAATACGACCTGTGCAGTGTGTAGAGGCCAATCAGCGCGTTGGAAAGACCAACGAGGTAACCTGTCCATCGGGGAGCGGGAAGGGAGAGAGAGAATCAACGGGAAATGGTCACTATCACGAAGGTCGTCGTGTGGCGACCAGTGTAATGAAGGGAGCAGAGAGGGAGAAGAAAGAGAAAGATCAATGGCAGAAAAGGTACCATGACTGGCACTGAAATGAGTAGGGGAGCCATCATTAAGAAGGCACAAGTCGTGGTCTGCAATAAACTGGTCTATGAGAAGACCTCGTCTAGATGGAAAGGCACTGCCCCACAAGGGGTGATGAGCATTAAAATCCCCAAGGAGGAGGAAGGGAGGAGGAAGTTGCTGAAGAAGGGCAGTTAAGGCAGCAGGTGTAAGAGTCCTGTCAGGAGGAAGATAAAGATTGCAAACCGTGACCTCAGAGTCCAGGTGGACCCTAACAGCAACCGCTTCCAATGTAGTTTGAAGGGAAATCCACGTGCTAGCAATGTCTGTACGGACCAACATACAAACGCCACCAGAAGCCCGCAGGGGTCCAACCCAATTTCGACAGAAAACACGGAACCCACGGAGGGTCGGTGAGTGAGCATCAGTAAAATGGGATTCCTGTAGAACCACACAAGCTGCAGAGTAAGACGAAAGAAGGGATTTCAATTCCGGAAGGTGACAATAGTATCCATTACAATTCCATTGGAGAACCACAGAATGATGATTTAAATGGGGGCTGAACACGCTAAAGCCAGTCATACCACTGGGTCCCCACCTGTCACCGACAAGATGGTGGCGACATCCATGAACGACAGGTCAGAATCCGGTTGTGAAGTCGGGGATGGGACCTCCGGTGACACTAGAGGCTCTTTGTCCCGGGACTTACGTTTCTTCTTCTTTTCAGGCTGAGATCGAGGAGGGCTGTGTGGCATAAAGGAGGCAGCTGCAGCAAGATCGGGAACAGAAAGAGATCGGGCGACCAGGGGGCCGAAAGACTGCAGCTCTCGCGGTCGTCGCATGGCAGCAGACCTTGTGCCGGGAAGGGGCATCCCGGGACAGGCGCCCTTGACCGGCAGACGCCGAAGGAGTGGGACACTTCTCCGGCTGGGGAGGGGGAGCAGCGCCCAGAGGAGAAGGTGTGAGAGCTGCAGGGGAGGGGGGAGGAGAGGGGTCTGGGATGGGGGTAAGGAAGGAGGAGGAAGGGGTGAAGATGTAACCAAAGCGTAACTAGATGTCATGGACACAGGGTGAAGACGTGTATACTTCTTATGGGCTTCAGTGTAGGTTAAACGATCAAGGGACTTATACTCCTGTATCTTCTTTTCCTTCTTATATACTGGGCAATCTGGTGAACGTGGAGAATGACTGCCATGACAATTTACACACACAGGAGGGGGAACACAGGGACTCCCCTCATGGAGTGGACATCCACAGTCACCACAGAGAGGGGCCTGTGAACAGTGGGAAGACATGTGTCCAAAATCCAAGCACTTAAAACACCTAATAGGAGGTGGGATGTACGGCTTCACATCACATCGATAAACCATAATCTTAACTTTCTCAGGGAGGGTATCCCCTTCAAAGGCCAGGATAAAGGCACCAGTATCAATGTGATGGTCCTTAGGACCCTTCTGAACACGCCGAACAAAGTGAACACCCCGCCGTCCGAGATTGTCCCGAAGTTCCTCATCAGTTTGAAGGATCACGAAGGGCCGCAGATTGGGCAGCTGAAGCAGATTTGATTAGCAACGAACCCGACCGCATCTTGCTCAGGGAGTCCACTTCGCCAAACTTGTCTTCAATGTGTTCCGCAAAGAATAAAGGTTTGGTATTGGTGAAAGTATCCCCATCAGTCCTGGTGCAAACTAGATAATGGGGGAAAGGTTTCGCCCCTAGCCAATGGGCCTGACCCTCTTCCCAGGGGGTAGCCATGGAAGGGAAGGCTGAAGGGGCAAGAGAAGCAGCACTCGAAGAATCAGTTCCACGCAGAGAGACGGCCGCAGAAGAATGGCCAGAGTTCTGGACCCGTATGCGTTTCATTTGCATAGCATCCACGCTGATACCACCCACTCCGATCAGGGGCTCTCCTCACGGTCGCCACCCAGCCACAGCAAGGGCTGTCTGGCACGGTGGCCATTGCCGGGAGTTCCGATGCTCCAGGATGACGAGCAACCACTCCAAGGCATGCATGAGGAGGTCACAGCTCAGCTATCAGAAGTGTGATCTCTGTGTGTTCAGGGGGCTCAACCAAAAGGGTACAAAGCGACCCCACCACATGGGTTGGCTACCGTGCTGGCTATGCACCCTAACATCAGACAACGACGTGAAAAAAAAAAAAGATGGAATGAACTAGGAGGGCACACGTTGGAAACACTAGGTAAGGTGCTCTTCCCCAAATGGCTCACACTATGGAGGAGAAATTTAGGAATGGAGGTCAAACCCCAGAGGGGAACCAGGGAATGCCAAAAGGCGGAGGTGATTATGCAACAAAGCCAAATTGTAAAACCAACAGAACCAGGAGGATAGCGGGGTCCAATATAAGCAAGGACACCAAGAGAGGGAGAGGAGAGGGCGAGGAGAAAAGAGCAAGGAGGGGAAAGGAGGGGAAGGGGAAGGAAATGCAGCCCTGGAGAGAAAGAAGGCTGCAATAGCTCCGGGCCCTGTGCTCGCCACGCACACATCCACAAAAGAGTTGTGGACCCCCTGGGGGGGTAATTTCTGTTAGTCATCTAAGAAAAAGTTACATATGACAAGACATTATAAGAGTGATGTGGCAACCAGTGAACTACACTTACAAGGAGATCATATGAACTTCCCTTACTATCATGGTTCATACTGAGAGGACACCATTAGGTATTCAACTTACGTTGGCACAACTCTCAACCTTTTTTGAGAAAATCGAGTTTGAAAAATTTTTAAGCTTGCTTACACAGCGTGATTCTTAATAACGTTTAAAAATCTCCGTATGGACATGGACAGTGATGAGACAAGTAATTTAATATAAGACATATGAGGCCGCAAATCTCGGGAAATTCTTCAAAAGTGGATGACAAATGTTGAACATGTGAAGTCACAGATGACATATCTCACTACATATGCAGTGGTTGAGCCTATAGGTTTGTCACACAGGATCATTTGAACCTAAGTCAAATACTCATGTCAATGTGTCTCTGGGCCCAGATGTACGATTTTAGCACATGGGGCTCAGGGTTCGGGAGTAGTAGCATAAGGGGGCTATGAGTGCATTTCGGTAGTGCGGGTTGCCTACATCAGGGGAAACATAGGTTCAGGGGCAGACCTATTGTCCTCTTTTTATTAACAGATCTTTAACCTATTTTTGCAGTAAGTGGATAATGACCCCTAAGAAGATTATCCGTCCTTCCATGAAATCAACCTCCTCTTCCCCTCAAGGTGGAATATTGATTATTTAAACAATTTATGGGATACAAGGCAGTATATGGAATATAGTTTATATATTTAGTTATTTAAAGAATTTGGTGGGAAATAAATTGTCGTGTATGAATATTGTTTAAACAGTTTCTAATGGACAAGGGAATGTGTGGAAATTGTTTCTTCAAACGATTTATGGGATACAAGACAGTGTTTGGAACATGGTTTATTTTGTAGTTAAAGAATATGTCGGAAAATTGACTGCAGTGTAAGGAATACTGTTTATGACAGTCTGTGGGTGACTAGGCAGTATGGAATATTAAAACAATTGCTGCGCGTTTTTATTCCGATAGTACATGGAACGCAGAGGGGGCTTAGTAGAGGCACTTATTTGTAGAGGCACTTATTTGTTATTTTCTTGGCCTTTAGAAGCACACCTTTGTCTAAGGACAGATAGGAAAACCAGAATAATTACATATCTAAAAGTTCATAGCAAATTTCGAAACCCACAACAGATCGTGAAAAAAAAGAAAATAAATCACACACAGATTTCGAAACACTGTCCGACACACGAGAAAAATGGCCTGAATTTTCGGTGAATTATCGACGTCCTGGTCTGGAGATGCTCTAGAGCCAAAATGCCGGTGGGGAGGACA
Organism: Schistocerca cancellata; assembly: GCF_023864275.1. Taxonomy (NCBI): domain Eukaryota; kingdom Metazoa; phylum Arthropoda; class Insecta; order Orthoptera; family Acrididae; genus Schistocerca; species Schistocerca cancellata. Next base: position 908,864,920 of record NC_064627.1, on the reverse strand, counting down.
GCAACCCACCTGTCCAAAACAGAGGAGGCTGATCTGCTTGGACTGAACAGTCAAACAAAGAAGACATCACGTGACTTTCTGTAAATACTTTACTCTGCCCCAATTTTGTCTTAACTAGTCTGTAAAGACTCTTACAACCCCCGCCCCCCACATGAAAAGGATTTCTACACACACACACACACACACACACAAACACACACACACACAAAGGGTGTCTTGTGACTCTCTTACGACATGGAACTTCCCGTGAATGGAGCATTCTGATTGGTTCTTATTGAATTTACTCACCAAACTGCTGCTGCTGCTGACAGTGGCAGACACAGAAAAAGCTCAAGGAGGGGGCGCTAAGGATATCTTGAACTACCTTCACTTTTACTGTAGTAAAAAATAATGAAGTCACATGCAAAGTTTAAGAAAGTTTTATTTAAACTGATTATACACATGTACAAGACAATGCCACGTTATGGTATAAAAAAGTTACAATTGTGGTCCTCTTCCTTAAATCATGTATTCTATGCGCCTTTTCTTCCTGGCAGATTGGTTAATTACATTGTCAATAGGACAATCAATGTCACGGTGTGTATTCAACAGAGCTAAGCCATTAATTCGACCCTCCTTCATTGTCGATCTCAGCTATGTCGTTGTACGCCGTAATGTTGAAAAACTTCTTTCTGCTGTAGCAGTAGATGCAGGTAGACAAGCAAATTTTTTGTACAGTGTGTGCAAAGTAGGACAGTCAGGCCTAGGACAAACATACAACGCTTTATTAACAGAATCACGATAATTAAGGGCGTTTATGCTCGTTTGCTTGTATTGAAGAATCGATTGAATAGTCGATTTTGTTCCTTTCTAGTGCATCTGATATAGGGCTTATATAGTAACAATGTGTTTTTAGGAATCTTCTCGAAAGTTAGTATTACCAGCGATGTACGTTATTAGTAAAAATATTGTTACGAATCTCATAACAATTCGTAACAATATTTTTACTGAAAAATTACTATGAATTACTATTATTAATACTTTACAATTAACCGATCACTCTCACTCTTGACTAATCTTCACACTTGCACTTGCTACAACTAGGACTTTTTATTTATTCATTCTTCAGTCTTAATATTTCTGCTTCTGAATGTAAAATAGCTTCTTATTCGGCGAATAGTCCGCATTTACAACGCTATGTGTCAAAGGTTCTCTGTACAAGAAAACAGTAGAAGATTCTCGACTTTTCTTGAACAAATGCCAGACAGAATGACATACAGAGATCACGAGAATGGCCGCGTCTTTTCTCTTGTGGTATGTGTTAGCTATCCATGTGCCAGTCAGAAAGTATAAAATACTCGATAACTCGATTCAGTCGAGTCTACTGACGAAAGAAACGAACGAATAGCGTGCGGGCTGACTGGCGGGGGCGGTGCGGGGGCAATGCGGGTGGTGCCACAAGCGGGTGGGGGAGGGGAGGGGAGGGGAGGGGGTGACCCCCTTATGAATCCGCTGCTGGTGTGGGAGCACTTTCTGCAGACACACAAATTACGAGAGTTTCAGCTCGCGAAACATACAGCAGTTACATTTCACTGACAGCTAAGCTCTGAAAAATTGGTCTACAGATCATGAATGGAATGAGGTGCAGTATTGTAGCCACTGTTTGGGGTCTCATACGTGTACATCTATCGTCAGGGCGCCACCACCAAGGCCAAAACCTCCGGATGTCCTAATTACAGATCACATTGCTACATACCACAGACCAGATACGTCCTCCTTTGATCTTCCCCCCCCCCCCCCCAAACCAAGCATCAAGTTGATCAGGAAATTCCAGACTTGCTTCCTGTATCTGTCGACAACTCCTCGTGACCTCCCCTGCCGCCAGCCATGGTGCTCTGCAAAATAACTAGCTGCGGCTTTGACGTATATAGTAATTCTAACCAATTCCACCCTGTCATAGACCCCCCCCCCCCCCCCCCAGTTTAAATAATTCAATGTACCCAATCCGAGAGAGCGATGTTGTTGACCATAAACATCTAATATCTCAAGCAAAAAGTAGATTTCTCCATTTTACACAAGTTATTTACGAAGTCAGGAGAAATTGAGGTATACACGCGTTTTCACATCGCTGAAGTATCGTTACTTGTGAAAATTTTGTAACAGGATGGCATAGGCTACATTTCCTCTAAATATTTTCTCATCAGGTAGAAAAAAATCTGTCCTAATGCGCTTATGAGCTTAGTATCTATTAAGTCATGCATCACAGGACTAAAGTATTAGACTCATTTTTGGCTCATGGGTGAGTGCTAAGATCTATCTCTATCACAGGATGCCATTTCACTTTCGACATCCCTTAAAGTAACCAAATGCCTCGCCACATATGAAGTCTCTTAAGGTAACAGCACAGAGAAGTTGTAAATATCAGGTTTATACTGCATATACATGAACATCAACAAAAGCAAAACGAGGATAATGGAATGTAGTCGAATTAAGTCGGGTGATGCTGAGGGAATTAGATTAGGAAATGAGAAACTTAAAGTAGTAAAGGAGTTTTCCTATTTGGGGAGCAAAATAACTGATGATGGCGAAGTAGAGAGGATGTAAAATGTAGACTGGCAATGGGAAGGAAAGCGTTTCTGAAGAAGAAAAATTTGTTAACTTCGAGTGTAGATTTAAATGTCAGGAAGTCGTTTCTGAAAGTATTTGTATGGACTGTAGCCATGTATGGAAGTGAAACGTGGACGATAAACAAGACGATAGACCAGAAGAGAATAGAAGCTTTCGAAATGTGGTGCTACAGAAGAATGCTGAAGATTAGATGGGTAGATCAAATAACTAATGAGGAGGTATTGAATAGAATTGGGGAGAAGAGGAGCTTGTGGCACAACTTGACTAGAAGAAGGGATCGGTTGGTAGGACATGTTCTGAGACATCGAGGGATCACCAATTTAGTATTGGAGGGCAGCGTGGAGGGTAAAAATCGTAGAGGGAGACCAAGCAGATTCAGAAGGATGTAGGCTGCAGTAGATACTGTGAGATGAAGAGGCTTGCACAGGATAGAGTAGCATGGAGAGCTGCATCAAACCAGTCTCAGGACTGAAGACCACAACAACAACAACTACATATCACTTCATAAATTCTGTAATATATCTGATTTTATTAGGATGATCGTCTCTCTCCATGTAGGTGGAAGACTAAAATTTTGGTAAAAGATATCATCACAACAAAAAAGCGCCTGGTTACCGGTCCAACTCAAGAATCATATGTATGGTACCCTAGCCATCGCTTCCACACACCATGTGACATGTCATTGATATCGGATTGATAGGCTAATTAATTAAATTGATAATGAGAGTTACTTTGTTTGGGGAGTAATTTTCTTTTTTCAGCAGTCAGATTGCACCAGGCAGCTCAAATGGGAATCCGTGGAGTGAAGGATTCTACAGCTGCCAACATACATTTCACATATGGACTGCACTTTTAAAATCATGGTCATAACTACTATGTTACCGTCACTCTGTATAAAAAGTTGTTTTGGTTGTACAGGCTCGCACAAGAGTCACTGATAGTGTTACTTTTCCTGGTATATATGCTGTCTGCCATTTGAAATCAAGTCTATCCATTCAGCCACATACTTCCATTGGACACTGTGGACACATCTTTTAATGATTACAGCCATAGGTGAATCATATTCATGCCACTGTTATACCTCGAAACGAGTCACCTATCTGCTAAGGATCCCATACAGCAAAATTTCAACGTGGTTTTTTAGACAGTCGCTCTGCATCTCTGCATCTTTTCCTCAGCATCTTCCCTGCCCTCCGTGCAACTTTGTCCATGTGATCGCTCCAATTTAAGTCGGAACTGAAGTCAGATAGTGTTATATCTAAGACCTTCTGCATCCCGTGGAGAAACAGGGTGAGCTGAGCGAATGCAATGGGATCATGTTTTGAGCACTCGATGGAAATGGGGACAAGTTGTCATAGCTCCGTCAGGCATATACATTGTGTAAGGCCAGCGCCAAACAAAGCTTTCTTCTGCAACACGAGGTAGCAGAAAAGACAGTATGAGCATTTACAATAGTGTTTCTTATCGGGAAAATTAGGAAGACTCCACATCACACAGGAACTTTAAGAGAAACAGGGATCTTGCTACTGCATTGCAAAGCATCTCCAAGCTACATACAGGTACTGCAGTCCAAAGAAGATCTGCATATCGCAGGGTGCAGTCATGTCTATCACCCAAACATTCTATTCCTGCTCGTTATTTTGTACCATCCAACAGAGAAAAATTACGAACTATAAAAGCTCTACTAATGTAACGCAGTATAGAACTTGATAAGATATTACCACATCCCTGTCTACCAATATATCAAAAACAAATACCATCTGATTCTGCCATCGAACATTTGTGGCGATCCTATTAAATACACAGGTATTGGTCCATTAGAGCAGGTGGCTTGTGATCGAAGTCACTTCCACCGACCAGTGTAAAGTTTCCTCATCTGTAATGTAGGAGGACTACATCCCACAAACTATCAATTGCAAGAGAGGGTTCCTGTGTTTTTCTTTCATAAGCAGTGTGATGTGTTCTTTTTTATGCTGTAACGCATCCAAGCAATGTGTGGCTACAGCTTTGTACACTGCCTTCATTTTGTTTTTTTCCATCACAACTTAGACTTCGCATGATGTAAACAATGCTCCTCCCATAACACACAGGATGCTTGAAATAAAAGACAGAGGCAGCGTTTCTTATTGACAAAAATTCGGAAGATATTGCAACATATGTAAACTGGAAGAGTGGGGCATTTCCAAACAGCTGCCCAAAGGTGACTGATGAACTCTGCATTTAAAGTCATCTTCCACAGTGACATGGTAGCAGATGTCTAGGTGCTACATTTCGATTGATTTCTCATATTGCAATCACGTACATGATCACTGTTTCGTACAGACCATCCCTGGAAGTTACTGCTCCCACCAAGACATTCTCCGTCTCAAACAAGTGGCATCACTTAGTCATTATGTGGTAATCAACAGCATATCAGTGGACAGATGAGATGGAAAAGATGTTGATATGGGGTGATGTACTGTAACAAGCACCACAGTTGATAGTGCAATCAATTTTAGCTATTTTACCAATTTGTCTGCAATTTCAACGCCAACCAGGGGCACAACAGCATGCTTCTCAGTTTCTGTATCATTGCTAAACCACCCATCCGCCACTTTGCGTAAGCCATATAGTAGATTGCGAATGTAGATAGATGACTGTGCAGTATGTCCATTTATTGTTAATTCTCTAACAAATACACCAAAATATACCAGACAGCGCCCTGTACTGATGCAGTTAGGTTATTTACATATTTCTAGCACTTCGATTATAGTGCATAATTTATGAATACTATTGCCCATCTTTCCCTATGTGAATGGGAGTCACAGAGCATTCTCCTAGTCTTACGATAAAAGATCTCCCCATATTGTCTTCAACCAATCCTCCCTACACCGATGTCCTCGATTTAATTTGCAACTGATCAGAATTAGGAAAGTGATATACCCACTACATTCCACATCTTGTGAAGGAACAGAGCGAGCCAAATACAAAAATTTGTTCAGGGTGGACTGTTCTTACTCATGGTGTCCATCCATTTGCACAAGATCTTTGCAAATGAGTACATGTCGAGGAGGTTAGCACACCTTATTGGTGTGTAGTAAATATAAGAGTGTTGTGATGATGGCTGCCCCAGATGGGTGCAGTTTGAAGCAGTTTACATAAATCAACTGTGCTATCAGTTCTGAAGTATTATTCCAGTGTTTGGTGTCCACACCAAGAAGATATAGGAAACAGAGAAATGATTGTGAAACATAAACACATTTCAAAGTCTAAATGGTTCTGCACTTAAACATGCTATAACGCTAGAACTGTGCGGTTTCCGACCTATTAGTCATGTGGAATGCAACGCTGTCAGTATTCCAATGAAAGAAACATATTTCCAGCGCATGACATACATTCTCCCTGCAAGTATCTCTATAATAAACTATGGTGACATACTGTAAAGTGATAGAACTACTACCCAGGACACCAAAGAAGACATCGATTCTTTGTAACACAAGCACTACATAGGTTTCTATGGGCATATGATGCCTACTGTTTACAAAGCTCTTACCTGATTATGGTTCAGAAAGTACGATATGTTCACAACAGTTCTATAAAATGATCGGCGGCAGCCGAAAATGCATACAAAGAACTAGTGACATCTTACAAGGAAAATAAACACCATGATCAGTAGCCAGAGGAGATATAAGAGTTTTATCACAGTTTTCCACCGCTCCTGGTAACCTGCCTCCTGCACACAGAAGTCATGGTCTGGTGTTATGTTATATTGCTCATGTGCAGGAAAATGTTGCTGTTTTGCCTTGACACCACATTTCTAGAATACCTTTTCTTTCCACTATTAAGCCATGTATATATAGCATCAGTCTACTCTCCTCACCCAGAACACGCAGTTTTGTTGACTTTGCTCGTATTCGTTTTATGGTACTTTTCGCTAATTTAATGCATTTTCAGTCAATTTCCATAGTTTTACTAGGATTATATATATTTCATTGTTTTTCTCACAATTTTTAAGTATTTCAGATCAATTTTTCGTGGTTATACCATGTTTTCCTCGAATTTTATCGATTTTATGTCATTTTTCATATTTTTTCCACAGTTTTCCATATGTATATGTTCATGTTGCTGACATACCCATATAGTCTATGATTTTCTACAAGAATATTTACGCATCTGATACACTAACCTACTAAAAATCCTACGACTTGCCCTCTCCCTAATGATCCACATACATGTATTTTGGATAGGACAGACATGAAAAGTATAGTAACAGTACATTTGTACCTATATGAAACTGAAGGCACGATTTGTGTCTAAGATGTGACAGAGAAATGGAGTACTTCACATACTTCTTCGTTGGTCTAGAGGAGGGTTTTGAAATAGGTTTTCCGTTGATGAACATGATTCATCACACATGTGTTGGATTTCCTCTGCTGACATTCGTGTGGAGACGTTTGCTGTTATCGATTGTAGGTAGATTGCGCTCTAAGTCACACACGGAATACATAATTGTATACAAGTCGATCGCAACCGATGCATCCTGAGAGAACAACGGGAAAAAATGGTTAAGTGTGTGATAAATGACCTGGGGCAGCATCTCCCTCTTTTCACGATGCATCATCAGTCTCTCATTAAGTCATACCTCGTTACAACCCCTCTCAGCCGATCACTCCACCTACTTTCTATCATTCTTTAAAGTAGATACATGTCAGCTTAGAGGCAGACCGTCCTCTTTTCTGGGAAAGCATCAAAGACAGCAGTCAGCTTGTATGTTTCACTACTAAATCAATAGACATGGATCTGCATTAAAGGATGATAGAAAGTAGACGGAGTGATCGGCTGAGAGGGGTTGTAACAGGGCATGATTTACTGGTAGATTGTGATGCATTCTAGGAGATGTTGCTGCAGGTCATTTATCATGCATTTAACCATTTTTTCTGCTGTTTTCTTGGGGTGCATCAGTTGTGTGGTAAAACTTGCGATCGACTTGTATACAATTGCGTGTTCTGTGTGTGGCTTAGCGCTATCCACCTGTAATCGTTAACAGTAAACATCCCCACACCAATGGAACCGATGGCCTTTGTAGTCTGGTCCCTTCGACCCCCCACAAACAAACCAACCATCCACACCACTGTCAACAGAGCGCTATCAATGCGTGTGTGATGAATCATGTTCATAAATGGAAAACCCATTTCAAAACCGTCCTCTAGATGAACGAACATGTACGTGAAGCACTCCATTTCTCTGTCATATCTTTCATGTATCACTATTACCTCAATAGACATACAGTAAAATGTTGTTAAAACCATACAGCAGCTGTTCTGTAAAGTATTTGTTAGCTGACACCGTATGATTGTGAACCAACTGCTGAAAAAAAAATTACTCGCCATGCAAAATGGTGGCTCTCATGATAAGTTTAATTTACTGGCCTATCAATTTGATATTAATGATGTGCCACCTGCAGGTACAAGCGATGAATGGGGTACCACGGATATGATTCTTGAGTTGGAGTGGTAATCAGGCCTTTTTTATTGTGATGATATCTTTCAACAAAATTTCAGAGTTCCACCTACACAGGGTGAGATGACCATCATAATAAAATCAGATACATTACCGAATTTATGAAGTGATATGTAGTATAAACCTTATATTTACAATTTCTCTGTGCTGTTACCTTAAGAGACTTCATATGCGGTCAGGCATTCGTTTTCATCAATGGAGGTCGTAAGTGAGGAGGTAACCTGTGACAGAGGTCTTAGCACTCCGTCATGAGCCAAAAATGAGTTTAATATTGTAGTCCTGCGATGCATTACGTAAAGATATTAAGCTGATTAGGACAGATTTCTTTCTATCTGATGAGCAAATACTTAGAGGAAATGTAGCCTATGTCATATTGCTACAGGATTATTCCAACGAGTAACTATACTTTAGCGATGTGAAAGTGCATGTAAACCCCAGTTTCTTCTGTCTTAGAAAATAACTTGTATAAAAGGGAGAAATCCACATTTTACATGAGAAATTCTAGGCGTATAGTCAACAACGTCACTGTCTTGAATTGGATAACATGGATATTTTTAAACTGGGGTCTTCGTCGGGGTGGAATTGATTAGAACTACTGTATGCATCCAAGCACCAGCTGTTTGTTTTGCAGTGTACCGCGGCTGGCGGCATGGGAGATCATGAGGAGTCGGCGAGCAGAAGTAACAGATTAGTTCAGCCTGTGACGAGCACTTGGGTACAGAGAATGAGCTGACCTGTCTACTCTTGCCTGTGGCAGCAGAGGCTAATGAGGTTACCAACGTGCTGCATGAGCGGCGATAGAAGTAGACGTGTGTGTTGCGTGAGAAGATTCAAAATGACGGGTGTTTGCGCTGGACGATTATTCCACCCCATCTAAATTGATGAATTGACTGCTTGGTGACAGTCTCTCTCCAGTCCCTGAGCATTCGGTACAGCGAGTGCATGGGTGTTGTAATATGGGCGTGCGGCTACTGCCATAGCCAATATTTGTGAGGGTCTCTCCTCAACTGTGCTCGCGAGACGATGCGGTGTCCTGCTGGTGGCAGATGGCGCGACCACGGCTCCTGGCAGTCGGTGGACGGCGCACTCTTCACGATCGCGACTTTATGTGGCCAGCTGGATTTTTTTCGCCTGATGTGTTTAGAGGGAACGTTGTGGAGGAGGAGGGTGTTTGCAGTCTCAGATGTTGGTGCATACAAGACCTCGGATATATTTAGTGCTACGATCTATTTGTGGCGAAAATTTCATTACTTGATTGACATAATGTTTGTGTGTGATACTCAAATGCTGAAAATATTTTTTACTACGAAGAAGGATCATTGTAAGGCGGAGGTGAATGTTTTAAGCGATCTATTTGACGTCTGTAAATTGTTAAATAATTAATTTTTGATATCGAAATTGCGTCAGCTCTCCGTTTGTCTCCAGCATTAGCCAGTAGGATCACAGTATTCTGAGGAGAATGTATGTTTCTAGATGTTGGTTCACACAGACAAACATGGGGTGGCCTCTTGAGAGAGACAGAGACAGGAAGCGAGTCTGGAATTTTCCGATCAACAGAATGCCATCACTTGATGCTTTGTATGAGGGGGGGCATGAGATCAAAGGAGGCCTATATGCGGCCCGTGGTCGGTGGTCTTTAGTAACGTGATCTGTAGTTAAGGACATTGAGCGAGAGACCCCCAAACAATGCCTACTATACTGCACATCATTCCATTTATGATCTGTAGACCACTTTTGCAGAGTTCAGTTGTCAGTGCAATATGACTGCTGTATGTTTCTTGAGCTGTACAAAATAGTTTGGCGCTGAAATTCTCATAATTTTTGTGTCTGCAGAAAGTACTTCCACACCAGCAGCAGCAATTTGGTAGGTAAATTCGGTAAGAACCAATTAGAATGCTACAATTCGGTAAGAACCAATTAGAATGCTACAATCTCAGGAAGTTCCATGATGTCAGAGAGTCACAAGACATCCTTTGTGGGCGGGCATAAGAGTCTCCAGAGACTAGTTCGACAAGATGCGGTTAGAGCAATTATGCACCTACAGGACGTTTAGTGACGTCGGAGACAGGTAGAATGCTGTCCTCCCCTCCCCGCCAACTGCCATTGTGACTTTAGAGCATCTGTGGACCAGCATATATAGGACATCGAAAATTCACCCAAATTCCAGACATTTTTCTCGTCTGCAGGACAACATTTGGAATTCTGCTCTTTTTTCTTTCCTTCGCATTCTGTTTTGGGTTTCGAAACATGCGATGATTTTTTAGATATGTAATTGTTCTCATCTTCCTGTCTATGGTTAGATACCAGTGAGCTTCGAAAAGTGAGGAAAATAAAAAAATAAATGCCTCAACATCCCTGACTGCAGCAGCTTATATATACTAAGCCCACTCTGCAATCAGAAAAAAAAGCGCCAAAATTGTTTAAATATTCCTTACTGCCTAAACTGTTTAAATAAACAGTATTCCATACACTGCAGTCAATTTCCTGACAAATTCTTCTTCTGAATAAATAAACTATATTTCAAACACTGCCTTGTATGCCATAAATTGTTTAAATATACAACATTCCACAAATTTCCTTGTCTACCAGAAATTGTTTAAACAATATTCCATACACTGCAATCGATTTCCTGGCAAATGGCTAATGAGCTAAGCCTTTTTCCCGCCATTTTGTAGGTGAGGTGTGGGTGGGGATGGGCTAGGAGGTTTCCCAGAGAGGTAGGAGTTAAGTAATTGATCAATATAATTAATTAGTCACTGAATTTGATATCAAAAGTGAGCTTGTATCAGTGAGGGGAATTCCCAGAGGGGTGCAGGGAGGAGGAGGGGGAGGAGTGTAAGGTGAGGGTGGGAGGTTTCTTGGAAGGACAGATTAGTCATAATCCACTTAGCAGAACAATACGTTAAGGATCTGTCAATCAAAAGAGAACAATAGGTGTGGCCCAGAATATATGTTTGCCCCTGATTCAGGCAACCCTCACTAGCAAAATGGGCTCATAGCACCCTTACCTTACTACTTTTGAGTCTTGTGTCTGGCAGGCTGTCCTGTTTTTCATTATGTTAAACACTTATGTGTTCAGAAGTAGGATTTACTATCTTATTTAGATGTCTCATGACCTTCTCTGGTTTATTGCAAAGTACATTATCTACCATACTGCATCACAGGTAAATGAATATTAGCTTTCGAATTTTGTTGTTACCAATAAACAACGTCGTTTTCTTTACTAAATAACGTCTGTAAACAAAAAAAAGAAAGAATAAAAGAAAAGAAACACAAAATAAGAACAGATTTTATTTGGTTACAGTGGGGATAATAATTTTGTAGCTTTTATGTTTACAAAATGCTCCTTTTAAAACTGGTGTTCGAAAATTGTATTGTTTCCTTGAATACAAATATTATATTACTCAATCATCCCTTCACACCCATGCCCAACTGCTCCATGTGCGGCGAGGTACGTCATCTGGTGACATCACATGTTCAACATTTCTTAACCTCTTATCGGTTTTCGGTGCATTTCCCGACATTTGCGGCCCCATGTGTCTTATATTAAATTAATTATCTCAGTGTCATCTACGTGGCTTCGAGGGTCTTTAAGAGTTAATAAGAACCACCCTGTATGTTTCATACGTTCGCTAGGATTGATGGAGTCTGTAGCCCCACGAGTAAGCATTTCGTTTCGTAAGAATAAGGTCAGTGGATCGAATATCGCTGCTGGTACTTTTTTTTTCATTACCATGTACTCAGTCAACAGATACGCAGGATAAACCATGAAATTGTGTGATGATGGGCAACCGTTTATTAATGTAAACCAAGTCTCTTTTTCAATAGACACTCCGTGTACTGATGTAAGCTGTTGCCAGCACACCAGTCGACAAAGATGTAGCGCGAAATCGATAGCAGGTGCACGTTCAAGCGCGCCTGTCACAAGAGAGGCCAGAGACAGTCTCACAAGCAACATGCCGCCAACGTCCTCTCGACAGCAAGTATTCAGGCCACCGCCGCTGACCAGAGGACCTTCGTCACTAGTCACTCAGTCACTAACTCGCACCCCAGTTGGCATCTGTCAGTTCACGTCACTGGCTGCTACAGTACATAGCATCAGATTATAGTAAGATTACCGAGATTGTTTGCCAGATGACTATTTCTTATGAGCTTGTACCACAACACATGGACTCTATTCCAGTTAAGTACAATTGCCAGTTCTTGTAAATAAAAAAACCATATTAATCCACGTGTACATTTGTGTTGTAGAAAGAGGATACTGGCCTGAAATAATAACATCCTCTTCCTTGCGTCTTTGGTACAAGACTCTACAGTGGCGACGAGTACACTACAGTGGCGACGAGGACACTACACTCTGTAAAAAACCATACACATGCAAAAATTCGGCATTCATTACAAGTGCAGTATGTTACAATAATTGTTTTTTATGTTTCTGAGATCATTATCATCCTGATTCGTGCAGTGTTCCATAGGTTACACATTATACTTGTCACAAATGTAGGTAAAATAATATAAATAAAATAATAACACTTATTTGAGTGAAAGTTTGGGTATCTTTTCTTTCGAATCTCCTTACGACATATTGATCATTTGCTTGGTCATAATAAATCTGTTGCTAGAATTACGTGCGAATGGAAAAAAACGAAGTGTCGTTAGGGAGATTTGATCCAAAGACCTTGCCCTTCCGAAACTAAGCGCTAACTCGGTCAGCTGAGAACTCCTTAAAACACTAGCGATGTTTTAAAACTTGATTTTCTCGAAAATGTTTGAGAGTTGGCTCTTCCTTATTGCATATGTTGAAAGTCCTTAGTCACGCCCTACACATCCTATCAACATGAATCACATTGATGAGGGGAAGTTCGTACGGTTCCGTTGTTAGTATCGTATAAATGGAAATTTCTGTAATTTCTTAATCAACACATATAGGAACTCTGACACACTGTCTCAGTCAGGTGCTACTATGAAACATTTCCTATGATCAATTTTTAGAGCATCTGTTCTATAACCTCATGTGAGTTAAAATAATTTTTAACATAAATATTTGTATGCTTGTAGTTTTCAGTAAGGTCTTAACTTGTTATGTTTCTTTTTCAACAGAAGCGCTATTAAGGAAGTACTGGGTGATACCATCAAAGAACATGAAATAATAACTCTGGCGCGTCATTACGGCGTGCGATGTAAACGAGAAAAAATAACAAAAGATCAATTAAGGTAAGCTGATCTGCTTCTTACTACGCTCAGTATGTTCTTAACTTTCCGATAGACCGAAAATTACATGTGACTCCTTTTGCTGCGAATGTTATTTTCCTCACAGAATGGCGTGCTTACTGTTCGTCGTATGATGAATAAGAATAGCGAGTTCCACATCTGTTCCAGATTATCGTCGTTAATTATTTTCTTTGTGTTGTAAAACAGACTTTGAGCTATTCCTTCATACGAGGAATCATTCTGCACTTTTAAGAAGTTATTATGCTATCTTTGAAACATGAGCCACCATATTTACCATTACTTATATTTATTGAGACCTAATGTACTATTTTTTTTAGTTCCGTACCTCAGCCGTTAAAAACGGAATAATTTAATTATCCGTCAGTCTGTGCATCTGTTAAGACCCCTTTTTTCAGGAATGGATAGAGGTAACTAATTGAAATTTCTGTCAAATACTAATTGTAAGCTCTGCAGTATCTTGGCGGAATAAAAAATTTAAGCTTATAACTCAGTACATTCAGAAGATATGGACATTTATCTCACTTATTATGATTCTAGCCAACTCACTCATCAAAACCCACAGATGAAATATCTACCTACACAATTAAGTTCGTACGGAATCCTTAGACGGCGAGTCCTGCTTACTTTTTTTCCCCTCATTAACTGGCTTTCAGCTCTGGAATGTTCCTCGACAAAGAAATGGCACACCAAGAGACTGCTGTTAGTGCCTTGAAAGTGTACTTATCGTTAGGGACAACTCGCCCCGAAACAAGAATAACCAGTAGCATTTCAAGGTAGCTAGAGCCAGCAGGATTGCTTCGTTTTGGATGAGCCTGTGTGCGGTCTGGCGTTACACCTTTAATGTTCGGTGTTCTGTGGGCGCTGTGGCAGACATTACAAAAGGACAATGTTTACATGTGAAATATTTCTGGAGTAATTTGTAGCCAATGATTCATGGAATAGTGTATTTTGTCACTGTCGTTATCTTTGTGAAATAATGTAAGGAAATAAAACTTAGTCCATATTTTCAATACATTAGTGGCTTCTGCCTCAAGTACGTACAGGGTGTTTCAAAAATGACCGGTATATTTGAAACGGCAATAAAAACTAAACGAGCAGCGATAGAAATACACCGTTTGTTGCAATATGCTTGGGACAACAGTACATTTTCAGGCGGACAAACTTTCGAAATTACAGTAGTTACAATTTTCAACAACAGATGGCGCTGCAAGTGATGTGAAAGATATAGAAGACAACGCACTCTGTGGGTGCGCCATTCTGTACGTCGTCTTTCTGCTGTAAGCGTGTGCTGTTCACAACGTGCAAGTGTGCTGTAGACAACATGGTTTATTCCTTAGAACAGAGGATTTTTCTGGTGTTGGAATTCCACCGCCTGGAACACAGTGTTGTTGCAACAAGACGAAGTTTTCAACGGAGGTTTAATGTAACCAAAGGACCGAAAAGCGATACAATAAAGGACCTGTTTGAAAAATTTCAACGGACTGGGAACGTGACAGATGAACGTGCTGGAAAGGTAGGGCGACCGCGTACGGCAACCACAGAGGGCAACGGGCAGCTAGTGCAGCAGGTGATCCAACAGCGGCCTCGGGTTTCTGTTCGCCGTGTTGCAGCTGCGGTCCAAATGACGCCAACGTCCACGTATCGTCTCATGAGCCAGAGTTTACACCTCTATCCATACAAAATTCAAACGCGGCAACCCCTCAGCGCCGCTACCATTGCTGCACGAGAGACATTCGCTAACGATATAGTGCACAGGATTGATGACGGCGATATGCATGTGGGCAGCATTTGGTTTACTGACGAAGCTTATTTTTACCTGGACGGCTTCGTCAATAAACAGAACTGGCGCATATGGGGAACCGAAAAGCCCCATGCTGCAATCCCATCGTCCCTGCATCCTCAAAAAGTACTGGTCTGGGCCGCCATTTCTTCCAAAGGAATCATTGGCCCATTTTTCACATCCGAAACGATTACTGCATCACGCTATCTGGACATTATTCGTGAATTTGTGGCGGTACAAACTGCCTTAGACGACAATGCGAACACCTCGTGGTTTATGCAAGATGGTGCCCGGCCACATCGCGCGGCCGACGTCTTTAATTTCCTGAATGAATATTTCGATGATCGTGTGATTGCTTTGGGCTATCCGAAACATACAGGAGGCGGCGTGGATTGGCCTCCCTATTCGCCAGACATGAACCCCTGTGACTTCTTTCTGTGGGGACACTTGAAAGACCAGGTGTACCGCCAGAATCCAGAAACAATTGAACAGCTGAAGCAGTACATCTCATCTGCATGTGAAGCCATTCCGCCAGACACGTTGTCAAAGGTTTCGGGTAATTTCATTCAGAGACTACGCCATATTATTGCTACGCATGGTGGATATGTGGAAAATATCGTACTATAGAGTTTCGCAGACCGCAGCGCTATTTGTTGTTGAAAATCGTAACTACTGTAATTTCGAAAGTTTGTCTGCCTGAAAATGTACTGTTGTCCCAAGCATATTGCAACAAACGGTGTATTCCTATCGCTGCTCGTTTAGTTTTTATTGCCGTTTCAAATATACCGGTCATTTTTGAAACACCCTGTACATTCATGTATTGTCAAGATTTACCGAAAACTATATCGTAATTTGTAACAGTAACTCAGAATCAAATTGTAAGTTAATGCAGATGAGTAGGAAAAAGAATCCCGTAATGTTTGAATACTCCATTAGTAGTGTAGCGCGTGACACATTCACGTCGATTAAATAATTGGGCGTAACATTGCAGAGCGATATGAAGTGGGCCAAGCATGTAATGGCAGTTGTGGGGAAGGCGGATAGTCATCTTCGGTTCATTGGTAGAATTTTGGGAAGATGTGGTTCATCTGTAAACGAGACCGCTTATAAAACACTAATACAACCTATTCTTGAGTACTGCTCGAGGGTTTGGGATCCCTATCAGGTCGGATTGAGGGAGGAAATAGAAGCAATTCAGAGGCGGGCTGCTAGATTTGTTACTGGGAGGTTTGATCATCACGCGAGTGTTACGGAAATGCTTCAGAAACTCCGGTGGGAGGCGTTCTTTTCATGAATCGCTACTGAGGAAATTTAGAGAACCAGCATTTGTGGCTGACTGCAGCACAATTTTACTGCCGCCAACTTACATTTCGCGAAAAGACCACAAAGACAAGATAAGAGAGATTAGGGCTCGGACATAGGCATATAGGCAGTCATTTTTCCCTCTTTCTGTTTGGGAGTGGAACAGGGAGAGCAGATGCTAGTTGTAGTACGAGGTACCCTCCGCCACGCACCGTATGGTGGATTGCGGAGTATGTATGTAGATGTAGATGTAGACTGAATAGTTGTTTTGGCGAATAGTGTTGCTTGTTATAGTGAAGTGTATAGTTTACTCTTAAATGATCATTTAGCGAGAAGTAAAACGGTGAGTACGGAATTTGTGGTACAAAACAAAGTTGGCACCGTAACCTCAATCAGATGTAGAGGAATATTCGACAGGAGTCGTTGGCTTTGAACTAGTGGCCTAGGAAACATGCAACATGTCATAAACAATATGGCGATTATAGCGTGATGTTATTGGCCATTTTTTCAAACGAGATAAGCTGCAGGTCAGTCTGTCACCAAAACTACGTTTTTTTTTGTTTTTTTTTAATATGACATTCGTTGGCCTCGCCAACTCACAACCAAACTGTCACCTTCGAACCTAACCGAGACCTCCGGCGAAGCTACACATCATTCTGTCACTACAACTAGGTGTATGCAGTTTCACATTCGTTGGCTTCACCAACTCACAATCAAATTGTCATCTTCCCACCTGGTGTATACCTCGGATAAAACTTCAGATTAATTTGTCGCCACAACAATCTTTTTTTCCTTTCTTTCAAATTCGTTGACTTAAAAAACTAACAACAAAACTGTGAATACACTCTAGACAAAACAAAAGCGACGCACCACAAACGAATTATCCGAATGGGGCGGAATTCGGTAGAAGACATGTACATTTACAGACAAAATAGGATGATTTATTCAAGAGGAAGAGCCTCACAACGCTTTGGTCCAACTCTGGGCCTTACGCAAGCAGTTATTCGACTTGGCAAACATTGACAGCGTTCCTGGATGTGACGCTGAGAGATATTATGCCAAATTCTGTCCAATTGGCGCATTAGATCGGAAAAATCCCGAGCTGGTTGGAGGTCCTGCCCATAATGCTCCAAACGTTCTCAGTTGAGGAGAGATTCCCTTGCTCGCCAAGGTAGAATTTGGCAAGCGCGAAGAAAAGTAGTAGAAACTATTGCTGTGTGTGGATAGGCATTATCTTACTGAAATGTGAGCCCAGAATGGGTCGCCATGAAGGGCAACAAAATGGTGCGTGGAATTTCGTACCACTGTACTGCAAGGGTGCCGCCGATGACCATTGAAGGGGTCCTGCTGTGAAATGAACTGGAACCCCAGCCTATCACTCATGACTGTTGGGCCATGTAGTGGGCTTGTATCCCATCTCTGTCTGGGGCATCGCGATCATCGGCGCTCAGTTTGAAGCGGGGCTCATCACGAAAGACATTTCTTCTCATGTCAATGAGATTCCATGCCGAATATGTGTGATGATCTGGTGTACCATTTCTTTTCATAGTAGGGCCCCTTTGGTTGTCATTCATTGCTCCATTAAAGCAATTCTACCCCCCCATTTTGTTCCCCTTCACGGCGAGCCACCCTGGCCCCACGTTCCAGCAAGATTATGCCCGACCGCACACAGCAAGACTTACTACTACTTCGCTTCGTGCTTGCCAAACCGTACCTTGGCAAGCAAGGTCGCCGGATCTCTACCCAGTTGAGAACGTTTAGAGCTTTATGAGCTGGGCCCTCCAGACAGCTCGGGATTCTGACGATATAACCGTTGACAATGTTGACTGGAATACTCTCTTTCAAATTCTGAAGGTGGCAGGAGTAAAATAGAGGGAGCGAAAGGCCATTTACAATTTGTGCAGAAACCAGATGGCAGTTATAAGAGTCGAGGGGCATGAAAGGGAAGCAGTGGTTGGGAAGAGAGTGAGACAGGGTTGTAGCCTATCCCCGATGTTATTCAATTTGTACATGGAGCAAGCAGTAAAGGAAACAAAAGAAAAATTCAGAGTAGGAATTAAAATCCATGGAAAAGAAATTAAAACTTTGATTGTAATTCTGTCAGAGACAGCAAAGGACCTGGAAGAGCATCTGAACGGAATGGACAGTATCTTGAAACGAGGATATAAGACGAACATCAACAAAAGCAAAACGAGGATAATGGAATGTAGTCGAATTAAATCGGGTGATGCTGAGGGTATTAAATTAGGAAATGAGACGCTTAAAGTAGTAAATGAGTTTTGTTATTTGGGGAGCAAAATAACTCATGAAGGTCGAAGTATAGAGGATATAAAATGTAGACTGACAATGGCAAGGAAAGCGTTTCTGAAGAAGAGAAATTTGTTAACATCGAGTATAGATTTAAGTGTCAGGAAGTCTTTTCTGAAAGTATTTGTATGGAGTGTAGCCATGTATGGAAGTGAAACGTGGACGATAAATAGTTTGGACAAGAAGAGAATAGAAGCTTTCGAAATGTGGTGCTACAGAAGAATGCTGAAGATTAGATGGGTAGATCACATAACTAATGACGAGGTACTGAATAGAATTGGGAAGAAGAGAAATGTGTGGCACAACTTGACTAGAAGAAGGGATCGGTTGGTAGGACATATTCTGAGGCATCAAGGAATCACCAATTTAGTATTGGAGGGCAGCGTGGAGGGTAAAAATCGTAGAGGGGGACCAAGAGATGAATACACTAAACAGATTCAGAATGATGTAGGTTGCAGTAGATACTGTGAGATGAAGAAGCTTGCACAGGATAGAGTAGCATCGAGAGCTGCATCAAACCAGTCTCTGGACTGGAGACCACAACAGCCACAACCGGCCATTTGGACATAATTTGGCACATCCCTCAGCAAGACATCTAACAACTCTATCAATGAATGCCAAGCGGAATAACTGCTTACATAAGTGCCAGAAGTGGACCAACACATTATTGACTTGCTCAATTTCTGAAGCTCTTTCTCTTGAATAAATCATCCAATTTTTCTGAAATTGTAATCATTTGTTTGTCTGTATAAGTGCACCACACCTACCGATTTCCATCGCATTCGGATAATTCCTTCTTGGCGCGTCGACTTTTTTTGTTCTTAAGAGAGTATATGCACCAAAAGCTAACGTGACAGCAGCCATTAACATTACATCAGTGGCCGACCACTCGTATCGAACATTCCTTTTGAACCACTTCATTGTCTATTCTCTTTTTTGTATAAAGTTCATTATCAATCGCCGTGTGGTGCGACCTTTATCTTGATCGCTGAATTCACGAAAGTGTATTTAACGCTTCGATCGGCGCAACTTAAGCTGTGCGCTTAGGTTCGTGCCCCATCACACCCTCAGAAGTCCCAACATATTCAGAATAAACAGCAAAGTATTTCTGACAGACAAGGTTTGGAATATGAATGCTGCTTGTTTCAAACGCAGCAATTTAAGCTGTCCTCTTAGATTCCTGCCCATCCACATCATCGGAAATTGCGACGTATTCGGATTAAACAGAAAACTTATTCGTAACAAGCTAGAGTACAAATATTACTGCTGATAGTTAAACTTGCAAGAGTTTCGTCTCTCTTTGTTTAATCAGACTGAAGTCAAAAAACCGAAGAAACTCGTTCCTGGGAGAGCACACTCTTATATGTAAATAACGTATAATATTACAGAACATGCTTCTATTAGGTGAATAGGAAACAAACAGAATGCTTAACAAATGCGAAAATGGAAAAGAAAGTTAGCATATAACAGGACACGAAAGTGCTTCCTCTGATACCATAACCACATGTTTCTAGGTCTAATTACAGGACCACGCCCTTCACATAGAGCTCTGTCCATTAGTAGCCCATATCTTAGGATCTCAAAGGATTTTTTTCGCTAGTGTGCTGTTGCCTGACAGCTGCTTGTATTAAATCGTCCCATGAGTGACGCTTGTGATAAATCTTCAATGCGCTGTTGCCTTGAAACGGCTTGCTGTCATAACACGCATGTTATAATACAAAAACAACAGAAGGCAATGAAATCCAGTATCGAGTCTCCAAAGTAGCAAGTGAGGTAGATCACGTGACCCAACCAGAATGCAGTGAAATGCTATTAGTTATTCTTGTTTCGGACCGAACTGTCCCTAACAATAAGTGAAAGTGTCACTTTTCTTTAGTGTCATTTCAGCTGGTTTCATACGCCCCACAACAATGTCCTGTCGTACATCATTCTCTTCATTACAGAATAGCACTTACACTCTATAGCATTGATTATTTGTTGGGTATATTCCTATCTCTGACTTTCCCTAAGGTTCTGATATCTGCGATTCCCTCTTAGTAGTCTACCTGCAGAGCCGGTTTGAGGCCACTCGGAACTTATAGCGCTGGTGCCCTCCCGCCCACCTTTCATATATCCCTTGAACGTATTGTCTTACTTCCCTATGAAATGCGGAGATAACGTCTAACAATATTTTATTTCAGTAACTTGAGCACCAGCGTGCTTTTTATTAATAAATCTAAATCATAAATCTGAATAAACTTTTTGGACCACTATTTACTTCATTGATACGTTGACGCTGGTAAGATGTTATAGGTCTTATTTTCACAAGACAAAAGAACTAAGCCTTGCACTGTTGCAGGTTCTTACCATCGCTCGAATTACCAATAAGGAGTACTGACAGTTGCCCGCCGTTGCAGGCGACGACGTGTACAGGCTGTCTCGAAATTTACAGCTTATGTTAAACAGTGAAATGTGGCGTATTATAAGGCCTAGATTTCTGGCTTCTGGTATAACATATTCCACGACACGCTCCACAGGAATACGCCACACAGTAAATTATCTTGACACGCCGTTTGGGAAAGCTTGATCTTCATTCTTGTTTAACGGTCGATACCGCTACGTATGGTGGGAGAGAATGACCACACTGGCATACTTGAATGAGTTAAACATTAAAACAAGTACGAAAACTTTATAAAATTGCACTGAAACACAATAGACAAAATTTCTGTAAAGGAATAGTGGCTGCACAAATTAATGGAAGGAACGTGTAACAGCATGAGAAAAGCAGCACTATGTGAGCTACATTATCACTAATCTTAATACAAATGAATTTTTGTCATCCCACTGTTTTGCTTAGTGGCCGACGTCGTTTGGTGTGATGATTTGATTTGTTAACTGTTTAGAACAAACAATCTCTGCTCACAGTTTTGTGACACTATTTCATAACGATGCGCAGAAGACTAGAGCGGAACAGAACAAACATTTTTGATAATTTGTGATACATAAAATGGGGTTTAATAAAGCAGGAGTATGACGATTTTATTGTTAAATATATGGACTGTGTTATGCCGATTATACACTCCTGGAAATGAAAAAAAGAACACATTGACACCGGTGTGTCAGACCCACCATACTTGCTCCGGACACTGCGAGAGGGCTGTACAAGCAATGATCACACGCACGGCACAGCGGACACACCAGGAACCGCGGTGTTGGCCGTCGAATGGCGCTAGCTGCGCAGCATTTGTGCACCGCCGCCGTCAGTGTCAGCCAGTTTGCCGTGGCATACGGAGCTCCATCGCAGTCTTTAACACTGGTAGCATGCCGCGACAGCGTGGACGTGAACCGTATGTGCAGTTGACGGACTTTGAGCGAGGGCGTATAGTGGGCATGCGGGAGGCCGGGTGGACGTACCGCCGAATTGCTCAACACGTGGGGCGTGAGGTCTCCACAGTACATCGATGTTGTCGCCAGTGGTCGGCGGAAGGTGCACGTGCCCGTCGACCTGGGACCAGACCGCAGCGACGCACGGATGCACGCCAAGACCGTAGGATCCTACGCAGTGCCGTAGGGGACCGCACCGCCACTTCCCAGCAAATTAGGGACACTGTTGCTCCTGGGGTATCGGCGAGGACCATTCGCAACCGTCTCCATGAAGCTGGGCTACGGTCCCGCACACCGTTAGGCCGTCTTCCGCTCACGCCCCAACATCGTGCAGCCCGCTTCCAGTGGTGTCGCGACAGGCGTGAATGGAGGGACGAATGGAGACGTGTCGTCTTCAGCGATGAGAGTCGCTTCTGCCTTGGTGCCAATGATGGTCGTATGCGTGTTTGGCGCCGTGCAGGTGAGCGCCACAATCAGGACTGCATACGACCGAGGCACACAGGGCCAACACCCGGCATCATGGTGTGGGGAGCGATCTCCTACACTGGCCGTACACCACTGGTGATCGTCGAGGGGACACTGAATAGTGCACGGTACATCCAAACCGTCATCGAACCCATCGTTCTACCATTCCTAGACCGGCAAGGGAACTTGCTGTTCCAACAGGACAATGCACGTCCGCATGTATCCCGTGCCACCCAACGTGCTCTAGAAGGTGTAAGTCAACTACCCTGGCCAGCAAGATCTCCGGATCTGTCCCCCATTGAGCATGTTTGGGACTGGATGAAGCGTCGTCTCACGCGGTCTGCACGTCCAGCACGAACGCTGGTCCAACTGAGGCGCCAGGTGGAAATGGCATGGCAAGCCGTTCCACAGGACTACATCCAGCATCTCTACGATCGTCTCCATGGGAGAATAGCAGCCTGCATTGCTGCGAAAGGTGGATATACACTGTACTAGTGCCGACATTGTGCATGCTCTGTTGCCTGTGTCTATGTGCCTGTGGTTCTGTCAGTGTGATCATGTGATGTATCTGACCCCAGGAATGTGTCAATAAAGTTTCCCCTTCCTGGGACAATGAATTCACGGTGTTCTTATTTCAATTTCCAGGAGTGTATATTATTTCCATTGCTGCACAACCACAAACAACACGCACGTAATTAACTCCTAGTTCAAAACTATGTGAGTCCCTGACAGCGCATGTGCTACTAGGATAGAGCACCTCTGATGGCTTACACGTCACTTGTTCTAGACAGTGTGTTCCACATACACAGAGTGTCGCAGATAGAAGGAACACGTGCAAGTATCAAGGGAAAAACGAGGTAACTACAGAAACGAAGAGCTGAAATGGACCTACCATTTGTTTACAGTGAAAAATACAGTGAAAAACACTTGTATAGAAGATGTTGAAAAGTGACGCCCTGCAACATCAGTACACAGCTGCGTACGTCTAAGCATATTCAGAAACACCCAGAGTAAAGTTCCGACATCGATGTGTAACTTCTCCCTTCCTAATCGGTCTACTGGACTGCGATATAATTGACCGTGATCGCGTACGCCTAATGAAATTTCACAGTGACTAATGCTATTGCTACCGAAGGAAAATAATACAGGTTAGTAGGAGGAAAGTGTACAACAGACCCTTCTGGAGGAAGAATCTGTAATAAACTTAGTCTAAACGCTGATGATAATTTTGAAGTGGGTGGAGTATAGTGCAATCGCTCACGAACCACACTGGGAGAAAAAAGGTACCTCGTAATATTTAATACAAAAATACTTATAATAAAAAAATTGATTAACTAAAAAGGGGATAATTAAACGGTCGCCATCCCGCCAGGGAAATGAATCTACAGAATCTTAAGAAAGGTAATGGCAAAGATATTTAACAAAATAATCACTGGCGTGGCAACAGAAGGTAGTAACGCTTTTCCACAATACAACAATTCAAGAGAAAACAACTGAATCAGAAATCACTGAGTTTGCGGTAACTTATTCTGAAATCCTAAATTTTGAAAGTAAAGTTACATCAAGTTAAATAAACGTAATTAATACTTTGTTATGTAAAAAATGACTTTCAGTAACATCCGTGTAACGTAAAGCAAAACTAGGAAAAAATCAGGCAGTTTACATTTGATTACTGAAAGACTGAACTGAATTTACTTTAATCAAATGAGCAACTGATTTTACTTTTAAAATAACGACAATAAAATACATACCAAGCCAGCAGAAGTCACTCGCTAAGCTACATAAACAATAAATGAAATTGCCCACTATTTCAATTTGTGCTGTATCTTTAGTTATTAGTTTTGCCAGTGAAATTTTACGTTACTTTAATTGCATGAAGTTAATACTCAAAACTGCAAATTCGTTAAGCCTCTGTTACGAAATACAAGAATGAACAGTGATTGAGGCAGAAAATTTAGACTGAAACTGGTCATTACCAAACAAAACTGGTAATAAATTGTAAATCAATTTTCAAAAATGGTTCAAATGGCTCTAAGCACTATGGGACTTAACATCTAAGTTCATCAGTATCCTAGACTTAGAACTACATAAACCTAACTAACCTAAGGACATCACACACGTCCATGCCCGAGGCAGGATTCGAACCTGCGACCGTAGCAGCAGCGCGGTTCCGGACTGAAACGCCTAGAACTGCTCGGTCACAGCGGCCGGCAAATCAGTTTTCACATTCTTATGCCACTCGGTGATTGTATGGAAAGGAAAGCGACCCTGCTTGGTGATAAGAGGACAATGACAACTGAGGTGCCCTAGAAGTTTTAACTATTGCAGGTTATTATTCAAGTTACTCATACTCTGTGAAAGAGATGTCACTGAGTAATGCCTCTACAATACTATATCAGTCACTGTACAGTCTTACGATGTTATAGCTGCGCGGACAACTAAGAACGTAGCCAACGACAATTCTGAGCTGCCGCTATTGCTGTTGCTGCTGGTTGAGAACCCGAGTGGTCTGCAGAGCCAGAGACTGGCAATAGTCAGAACTGCAGCTTCCTCCACCTGTCCACTCTTACCGTGTTCTGAATGCTCGTGGGTTAACGAACTTGGTGCGCATACATACACGGGTGCGATGTTAGCTGCACACCGCGTCTGTGGGAGCGGCCAACAATCACTTCCGCACTCTTTCATGACTCAAGCTGCTCTGCTTCCTCTCTGCTCGCAGTGTGACAGACACTCCGTACCCAAAGATAAACAATGACTCAGCTAGTGCCGTTTTGTCGTTGCTATCGATACATTAAAACTAAAATTTCCTTGGCTATTACCCAGCAATTTACAATATTTACATTATAATTACAGTCAATTATATACAGAAACTGAGAAAGACAACTGGCGTTCTACGGATCGGAGTGTGGAATGTCAGATCCCTTAATCGGGCGGCTAGGTTAGAAAATTTAAAAAGAGAAATGGATAGGTTAAAGTTAGATATAGTGGGAATTAGTGAAGTTCGGTGGCAGGAGGAACAAGACTTTTGGTCAGGTGAATACAGGGTTATAAATACAAAATCAAATAGGGGTAATGCAGGAGTAGGTTTAATAATGAATAAAAAAAATAGGAGTGCGGGTAAGCTACTACAAACAGCATAGTTAACGCATTATTGTGACCAAGATAGACACGAAGCCCATGCCTAGTGCAGTTGTACAAGTTTATATGCCAACTAGCTCTGCAGATGATGAAGAAATTGATGAAATGTATGATGACATAAAAGAAATTATTCAGGTAGTGAAGGGAGACGAGAATTTAATAGTCATGGGTGGCTGGAATTCGAGAGTAGGAAAAGGGAGAGAAGGAAACATAGTGGGTGAATATGGATTGGGGGAGAGAAATGAAAGAGGAAGCCGTCTGGTAGAATTTTCCACAGAGCACAACTTAATCATAGCTAACACTTGGTTCAAGAATCATAAAAGAAGGTTGTATAAATGGAAGAAGCCTGGAGATACTAGATACATTATATAGATTATATAATGGTAAGACAGAGATTTAGGAACCAGGTTTTAAATTGTTAGACATTTCCAGGGCAGATGTGGACTCTGACCACAATCTATTGGTTATGAACTGTAGATTAAAACTGAAGAAACTGCAAAAAGGTGGGAATTTAAGGAGATGGGACCTGGATAAACTGATAGAACCATAGGTTGTACAGAGTTTCAGGGAGAGCATAAGGGAACATTTGACAGGAATGGGGGAAAGAAATACAGTAGAAGAAGAATGGGTAGCTTTGAGGGATGAAGTAGTGAAGGCAGTAGAAGATCAAGTAGGTAAGAAGACGAGGGCTAGTAGAAATACTTGGGTAACAGAAGATATATTGAATTTAATTGATGAAAGGAGAAAATATAAAAACGCAGTAAATGAAGCTGGCAAAAAGGAATACAAACGTCTCAAAAATGAGATCGACAGGAAGTGCAAAATGGCTAAGCAGGGATGGCTAGAGGACAAATGTAAGGATGTAGAGGCTTTTCTCACTAGGGGTAAGACAGATACTGCCTACAGGAAAATTAAAGAGACCTTTGGAGAAAAGAGAGCCACTTGTATGAATATCAAGAGCTCAGATGGAAACCCAGTTCTAAGCAAAGAAGGGAAGGCAGAAAGGTGGAAGGAGTATATAGAGGATCTATACAAGGGCGATGTACTTGAGGACAATATTATGGAAATGGAAGAGGATGTAGATGAAGATGAAATGGGAGATACGATACTCGTACTGTGTGAAGAGTTTGACAGAGCACTGAAAGTCCTGAGTCAAAAAAAGGCCCCGGGAGTAGACAACATTCAATTGGAATTACTGACGGCCTTGGGAGAGCCAGTCCTGACAAAACTCTACCAGCTGGTGAGCAAGATGTATGAGACAGGCGAAATACCCTCAGACTTCAAGAAGAATATAATAATTCCAATCCCAAAGAAAGCAGGTGTTGACAGATGTGAAAATTACCAAACTATGAGTTTAATAAGTCACGGCTGCAAAATGCTAACACGAATTCTTTACAGATGAACGGAAAAACTGGTAGAAGCTGACCTCGGGAAAGATCAGTTTGGATTCCGTAGAAATACTGGAACACATGAGGTAATAATGACCCTACGACTTATCTTAGAAAATAGATTAAGGAAAGGCAAACCTACGTTTCTAGCATTTGTAGACTTAGAGAAAGCTTTTGACAATGTTGACTGGAATACTCTCTTTCAAATTCTGAAGGTGGCAGGGGTAAAAAAAAGGGAGTGAAAGGCTATTTACAATTTCTACAGAAACGAGATGGCCGTTATAAGATTCGAGGGGCTTGAAATGGAAGCAGTGGTTGGGAAGTGAGTGAGACAGGGTTGTAGGCTATCCCCGATGTTAGTCAATCTGTATATTGAGCAAGCAGTAAAGGAAACAAAAGAAAAATTCGCAGTAGGAATTAAAATTCATGGAGAAGAATTAAAAACTTTGAGGTTCGCCAGTGATATTGTAATTCTGTCAGAGACAGCAAAGGACTTGAAAGAGCAGTTGAACGGAATGGACAGTGTCTTGAAAGGAGGATATAAGAGGAACATCAATAAAAGCAAATTTAGTATAATGGAATGTAGTCGAATTAAATCGGGTGATGCTGAAGGAATTAGATTAGGAAATGAGACGCTTAATGTAGTAAATGAGTTTTGCTATTTGGGGAGCAAAATAACTGATGATAGTCGAAGTAGACAGGATATAAAATGTAGACTGGCAATGGCAAGCAAAGCGTTTCTGCAGAAGAGAAATTTGTTAACATATAGTATAGATTTAAGTGTCAGGAAGTCTTTTCTGAAAGTATTTGTATGGAGTGAAGCCATATATGGAAGTGAAACGTGGACGATATATAGTTTGGACAAGAAGACAATAAAAGCTTTTGAAATGTGGTGCTACAGAAGAACGATGAAGATTAGATGGGTAGATCACATAACTAATGACGAGGTACTGAACAGAACTGGGGAGAAGAGAAATTTGTGGCACAACTTGACTACAATAAGGAACTGGTTGGTAGGGTATGTTCTGAGGCATCAAGGGATCAACAATTCAGTATTGGAGGGCAGTGTGGAGGATAAAAATCGTAGAGGGAGACCATGAGATGAATATACAAAACAGATTCAGAAGGATGTAGGTTGCAGTAGGTACTTGGAGATTAAGAAGCTTGCACAGGATAGAGTACTATGGAGAGCTGCACCAAACCAGTCTCTGGACTGCAGACCACAACAACAACAGGGTCAACTTACAATTTTCACACCATGCAGATACCTTTGTTTTGATCTTCTTATGACTTTGCTAGACAATAAACGACAGCATCATCCGCAAACAACCTAAGGCGGCTGCTCAGGTTTGTTTCGTAAATCGTCTACGTGGCTAAGAAACACCAGAGGGAACCTTAAACAAACCGACATCGTGATAAAGGGGTTTTGTAATAAAACATAATAGGCACTATGTAACGTTGTTTAGAGGTGGCAGTGAACACTTGCGCATACATGTCAGCTATCCACATCTTTCAAACAAGTGGTATAATTTGTGGCTAGAATGGGGTAGTGAGCGAGAAAAGTAGCACAATGAGCGTCTAGAAGACAGCAGGAGTACATTTTCATGTTGCTCAGTGCTGACAAACCACGGACGGTTTCCACTTTGTAGGCCAAATTATCATATGCTGTGGCAGAGGTGAGAAAGTGAGTTCAGTGTTTTACACATCTTCGACAGCTGAGGTAATTGTAACTTGAGGGGAAGGAAGCAGCGTTGACTTCGCAAGGCACCATCCCGGCATCCTCCTAGACTGAACTGGAAGACCGCGGAATATCCAAATCTGGGATTGAACTCGGGTCTTCCTAATGCTAGGGCATTTAGGCACTATGCCACCCTTGTCAGTGCTATGGTAGAACTAACAGACGAAAATTGTAACGTTTCGCGATAGTGCAGAATAGGAACGTTTATCTGTAGTACCTGTCACTAGTAATGGATTTAAAATTAAATTAAGCTTGTTGTAACATAACATCGCTAACGTCCGCAATGGCCAGCTATTGCAAGAAGTTTACCGACTTTTACCGACACATAGTCCTACTGATTTCACTACAGCTTGTGAAAGTTTTCTTTTCAGTTCCGCCCCATTTTTCTGATCTTTTCTTGTCAGTGAAGTCTGAAGTCGTCGTACTGTTTGTATTCTGTTTGAGGTTAGCGATTAACTGAAGAAATGTGTTGGAACACTATAAATTTATTTCCATCCTCATTACTACAAATAAGCACTACATTTGAATGTGAACGTATCTATAATGTGCTTTCATGAAACATTGTTACTAACTCACTAGTTCAGAAACGCTAGTTTGCTTAAAAGCAAAAACTCACATGGAATTGATGGCATTTCCAGCAAAATAGCAAAATACTAAAGGCTTGTTCTCAACAGATAAGTAAGATTCTCAGCCACCTGTGTAATAGCTCTCTGGAACAGGGCATTTTCCCTGATAGACTGAAATATGCTATTGTTATACCTTTGCATAAAAAGGGGGATAGATCTGATGTCAACAATTACCGTCCAATCTCCCTTCTAACAGCTTTATCCAAAATTTTTGAGAAAGTAATGTATTCAAGAGTAGCTTCACATATCTGTAAAACTGAAGTACTAACAAAATGTCAGTTTGGATTCCAGAAAGGTTTTTCAACAGAAAATGCCATATATGCTTTCACCAATCAAATTTTGAATGATCTGAATAATCGAACACCACCCATTGGGATTTTTTGTGATCTCTCAAAGGCTTTTGATTGTGTAAATCATGAAATTGTGCTAGACAAGCTCAAGAATTGTGGCATGAGTGGGACAGTGCACAAATGGTTTAATTCGTACCTAACTGGAAGAGTGCAGAAAGTTGACGAAGCAATTCCGGTAACTCTGGATATCACTTTAAACTTCATCTGGGACATATCTGAAGGAACGAACGTCTCTACTTCATAAACTCATGATTTAATGTCCTCCATAATTATAGCAGCAGTTTCACCGATTCCGTTGGTTCCTCTTTTCAGTCTTTGCTTCTGGACTTGTACTACAAGTCAATAGGATGGACTACCCTGTGTTGCGAAAACATATCGCGATTTCCTTGTGCTGATCTATTGTCCCAACGAATAACAGATCTTTATATAACTTATAGAACAGCCGATTTTGTATCGTCTCGGTCTTTGGGAAGTATGCATTTATAATCCTTCAGAACGTGTTGGAGTGTGCACTGTCCTTCATCTTCATTTGATTCCAAATGCTCACATATGAAGTTCACCCAGGCAGACATCTCATCATCTTTTGGTCGTCCACCACTGCTGTGAATTGCAGCATCAGATTTGAAAGACCTAATCGCACAATTACTATGGTATTTACCTTCAGCTACAAGAAGATCTTCAGTGTGCCCTACTCAGCATTTTACTTGAGTTCCCCAGTCATTATTCCGTTCTGTCACCATTTCCAGTGTCGATTTTGAGAATGTCTTTCTAACGGTCACGAACAATATTAAACAAAAAATCTGTTTCATCACCTTGTTTTTCACTAAATCCTGATATACGCCTACCCCACAAATAAGCAGATTGTTTTAAGCTCAACATTTTACACTGACGATCGATAAATGTGGGACTCGTTTTTCACTGTATCCGTTCTAGCATTGGTCCTTCCAATAAGATTTCTTGCACTTTTCATGAACAACAGAATGTTTCCTATCCTTTCTTGTCTTAATCATCTCAACAAACGTTTGTATGCCTTGTTTCTTCACCATATCAGATCTGCCCCATCCAAAGCACTTTCTGTTATGGCATAACGTCAGCGCTGGCATGCCAGTCGGGAACGACAGGAAAGAGAAGGCTGTTAGAAGTAGTCAGCCAATCGCATGCTGACCGATCTCCCTTCCAGGATGACAACGTAACAGCAGTGGCCCCTAGGTGAGAGGACATCAGCGCCGCCCCCGATTGGTGGAGCCCACTTTGAGAGCAGCATCAATGTTAGGCACTTCGATAGTAGTTCCGGAAAGACTTTTGTCAGTTAGAGATCATCAGTCACTGCAACGACTGATTATTTCGTATGTCGCCCTTAGCCTGCGACGCAACTGTGTAATTGCCAAAGTTAAACATTGTATTTGATTAATTGTAATAAATCTCATGAATACGAGTTGTTTGATTGTTTGTGCAGTGAACCGAGTAGGTAGGTTTCCTAGACACAACACTTTCACTACAAATAAGACATTCAGACGTCACACTGACTTCCTCTGACAAACGTAACTAAATGGTCACTTGACAGCTGACGCCATCTCCACTGACAGATTAAACACAGCCCAGTAAAAGACCCGGCAGAAAGCACAGTTTTCGACAGAGGGACAACAAAATACAGAGAATTATTATATTGGCAACTAAATGATACAGCAAGAGTGAATACTGGGAGAAACCACTGACTGGAAAGTAAAAAAATTGATTGTCTTTTACCGAATGATGTCCAGAAAACTGATAAATAGTGATATTTACAAACCAACAAGGTTTTACGACACTCTCTTTGACTTTCTGAAAACATTTTACTGCTACACAACTTTCTTTCTAGAAGTTTTTTCGTCAAATTGGCGAACTCTCAGAAACGGCATTTTTATGGCGACGAAACAAGTGTTTATCGAAAGTTGGTTAGATTAGATTAGATTAGATTAATACTAGTTCCATGGATCATGAATACGATATTTCGTAATGATGTGGAACGAGTCAAATTTTCCAATACATGACATAATTAAGTTAATTTAACAACGTACTTAAGTGAATATAACAAGATCAGCACATCCCTCAAATTGGGGAACTATCAAGAATGGGGTTCCACAAGGGTCAGTCTTGGGTCCTTTGTTGTTCTTAATACATATTAATGACTGACCATTCTATATTCATGAAGAGGCAAAGTTAGTTCTCTTTGCTGATGATACAAGTATAGTAATCACACCTGACAAACAAGAATTAACTGATGAAATTGTCAATACTGTCTTTCAGAAAATTACTAAGTGGTTCCTTGTAAACGGACTCTCACTGAATTTTGATAAGACACAGTACATACAGTTCTGTACAGTGAATGGTATGATGCCATTAATAAATATAGACCTTAATCAGAAGCATATAGCTGAGGTAGAATATTCCAAATTTTTAGGTGTGTCCATTGATGAGAGATTAAATTGGAAGAAACACATTGATGATCTGCTGAAACGTTTGAGTTCAGCTACTTATGCAATAAGGGTCATTGCAAATTTTGATGGTAAACATCTTAGTAAATTAGCTTACTATGCCTATTTTCACTCATTGCTTTCATATGGCATCATATTTTGGGGTAATTCATCACTGAGGAATAAAGTATTTATTGTACAAAAGCGTGTAATCAGAATAATAGCTGGAGTCCACCCAAGATCATCCTGCAGACATTTATTTAAGGATCTAGGGATATACACAGTAGCTTCTCAGTATATATACTCTCTTATGAAATTTGTTATTAACAACCAAACCCAATTCAAAAGTAATAGCAGTATGCATAACTACAATACTAGGAGAGAGGATGATCTTCACTATTCAAGATTAAATCTAACTTTGGCACAGAAAGGAGTGAATTATATTGCCACTAAAGTCTTTGGTCACTTACCAAATAGTATCAAAAGTCTGACAGATAACCAACAAGTATTTAAGAAGAAATTAAAAGAATTTCTGAATCACAACTCCTTCTACTCCATAGAGGAATTTTTAGATATAAATTAAGAAAAAAAAGAAAAAACAAACAAAAAATTATAAAAAAAGAATAAAAAATATAAAAATTAAAAAGACACAAAAAATAAAAAGTTGTTATATTCACTTAAGTACGTTGTTAAATTAACTTAATTATGTCATGTATTGGAAAATTTGACTCGTTCCACATCATTACGAAATATCGTATTCATGATCCATGGAACTAGTATTAATCTAATCTAATCTAATCTAACCAACTTTCGATAAACACTTGTTTCGTCGCCATAAAAATGCCGTTTCTGAGAGTTCGCCAATTTGACGAAAAAACTTCTAGAAAGAAAGTTGTGTAGCAGTAAAATGTTTTCAGAAAGTCAAAGAGAGTGTCGTAAAACCTTGTTGGTTTGTAAATATCACTATTTATCAGTTTTCTGGACATCATTCGGTAAAAGACAATCAATTTTTTTACTTTCCAGTCAGTGGTTTCTCCCAGTATTCACTCTTGCTGTATCATTTAGTTGCCAATATAATAATTCTCTGTATTTTGTTGTCCCTCTGTCGAAAACTGTGCTTTCTGCCGGGTCTTTTACTGGGCTGTGTTTAATCTGTCAGTGGAGATGGCGTCAGCTGTCAAGTGACCATTTAGTTACGTTTGTCAGAGGAAGTCAGTGTGACGTCTGAATGTCTTATTTGTAGTGAAAGTGTTGTGTCTAGGAAACCTACCTACTCGGTTCACTGCACAAACAATCAAACAACTCGTATTCATGAGATTTATTACAATTAATCAAATACAATGTTTAACTTTGGCAATTACACAGTTGCGTCGCAGGCTAAGGGCGACATACGAAATAATCAGTCGTTGCAGTGACTGATGATCTCTAACTGACAAAAGTCTTTCCGGAACTACTATCGAAGTGCCTAACATTGATGCTGCTCTCAAAGTGGGCTCCACCAATCGGGGGCGGCGCTGATGTCCTCTCACCTAGGGGCCACTGCTGTTACGTTGTCATCCTGGAAGGGAGATCGGTCAGCATGCGATTGGCTGACTACTTCTAACAGCCTTCTCTTTCCTGTCGTTCCCGACTGGCATGCCAGCGCTGACGTTATGCCATAACAGAAAGTGCTTTGGATGGGGCAGATCTGATATGGTGAAGAAACAAGGCATACAAACGTTTGTTGAGATGATTAAGACAAGAAAGGATAGGAAACATTCTGTTGTTCATGAAAAGTGCAAGAAATCTTATTGGAAGGACCAATGCTAGAACGGATACAGTGAAAAACGAGTCCCACATTTATCGATCGTCAGTGTAAAATGTTGAGCTTAAAACAATCTGCTTATTTGTGGGGTAGGCGTATATCAGGATTTAGTGAAAAACAAGGTGATGAAACAGATTTTTTGTTTAATATTGTTCGTGACCGTTAGAAAGACATTCTCAAAATCGACACTGGAAATGGTGACAGAACGGAATAATGACTGGGGAACTCAAGTAAAATGCTGAGTAGGGCATACTGAAGATCTTCTTGTAGCTGAAGGTAAATACCATAGTAATTGTGCGATTAGGTCTTTCAAATCTGATGCTGCAATTCACAGCAGTGGTGGACGACCAAAAGATGATGAGATGTCTGCCTGGGTGAACTTCATATGTGAGCATTTGGAATCAAATGAAGATGAAGGACAGTGCACACTCCAACACGTTCTGAAGGATTATAAATGCATACTTCCCAAAGACCGAGACGATACAAAATCGGCTGTTCTATAAGTTATATAAAGATCTGTTATTCGTTGGGACAATAGATCAGCACAAGGAAATCGCGATATGTTTTCGCAACACAGGGTAGTCCATCCTATTGACTTGTAGTACAAGTCCAGAAGCAAAGACTGAAAAGAGGAACCAACGGAATCGGTGAAACTGCTGCTATAATTATGGAGGACATTAAATCATGAGTTTATGAAGTAGAGACGTTCGTTCCTTCAGATATGTCCCAGATGAAGTTTAAAGTGATATCCAGAGTTACCGGAATTGCTTCGTCAAATGACAGTTTGTGCAAAGAAGAAAGGAGACCGTTCTAAGATAAAAAAAAACCACAATCAACTGCATTTCACCTTCTGTTGTATCAGCTTCAAGATTGAGATCCTTTGTTTTTAATACACAATTAGGACTTGGGAAAATTTTATAAAAATATATTAAAAATTACTCACCACGATAGTAAAAATTTGTTAAATTTCCAGGAGGCGCTGCCATGACGGTACTTATGAGGTGTTGCCACGTGAACAGATGTTTTCTTACTGCACCCGCCCTCAGCATCTATGACAATTGGTATGTGGGGTGTCTGTGCTTTGGGTATGTCCAGAAGAACAGACACCATTTTGATCCTGTAGCCACTATGAAGTAAAACACAAAGAAATTAATGACATTAGCAGCCAGTGGGAATTAATTTAACCAATGGAGGAGCTTGAAAATTTGTGCTGGACTGGGATTTGAACCCGGGTCTTCTGCTTGCTAGGTAGATACGCAGACTTCTCTGAGATCAGGTCACAGTGCTCTTTGCAACTGCATGTACTCTAACACTCCTGTCAGACCCAAATTCTCAACTTACCCACACATTACTGATGATGTGCCCATTGCCCATTATCCTCATTACTCGCGACATTTTGCGATTCCCGGTATGCATTC
This sequence comes from Schistocerca cancellata, assembly GCF_023864275.1. NCBI lineage: Eukaryota > Metazoa > Arthropoda > Insecta > Orthoptera > Acrididae > Schistocerca > Schistocerca cancellata. Next base: position 908,829,450 of record NC_064627.1, on the reverse strand, counting down.
GCACTAATCATTGGCTGTCCTCGCCATAATTATATGAGCAGTGTCTTTTCTTTCTGACTTTGGGAGTCCTCGCCATAATTATATATGTGGTGACATGTCCGAAAGAACAAGAATATGATTAAGGCAAAGGTGGCCGAGGATCACTTCAGTGCGGATGCACATCACGCTTGAACTATATCATGCATTTCATCTCGTTACAATCGGAACATGAGATCTCACTTATCTAGTACCCTAGTTTTGCCCACATGTGAAACAAAAACACTCGCATATTCCTCCTCTGTTGCTACCGTCCCCTTGTGCAATAAACTTCCCTGCTATGTGCTCACAATCTGATGTCCTGTTGCATTTAAGAAAAAAACTGAAAAACATCCTTTCCTCAGTCTCATAAAGTTTCCCCAAAAATGGGTGGTTTACCCTCTGCCAAACAGTAAAACAAATGCTCCCATATTCTCCCAGTTACGCTTCTTCATATTTTAAATTTTCATTCACGCTACTTTCTTTTCCCATATTCTCATTAATCATGTTTTATCACATTCCTTCTTCTCTCCCTCTCCCACGCCACCTCTCATGTCTATTTCTGTCAGCTCTCATAGATGAGGTCACCAGTCATAGACTTTCCTGTAATTTGTTCGTGTTGTTCTAATTTTCATGAACGAATATAAACTGTGTTTTTCTCTGCTACAGCTACTACTGTTTCCAATATTTATATGACAGTTATTTCTAAATGCTGAATTCTATATGCCAGATGTAAGACAATGGATGCAATGTAAAATATGTAGAAGCCTTGTTAGCTGTAAGAGAAAGCTTGATGGCTCTAATCATGCCACAATAAGTAAAACAATATTAAATAAATAAATCAAATCAAGTTGTGTCATTGATATCCATTCAACTTTACACGAACCGTTTTTACACTGAGGTAACAAAATTCATGGGATAGCGATATGTACATACACAAATCGCGGTTGTATCGCTTATACAAGGTATGAAAGGGCAGCACACAGCGGAGCTGTCATTTATACCCAGGTGATTCATGTGAAAATATATCTAACGTGATTATGGCCGCACGAGGGGAGTTAACAGAGTTTGATCACGGAATGGCCGGCTGGGGTGGCCGAGCGGTTCTAGGCGCTACAGTCTGGAACCGCGTGACTGCTACGGTCGCAGGTTCGAATCCTGCCTCGGGCATGGATGTGTGTGATGTCCTTAGGTTAGTTAGGTTTGAGTAGTTCTTAGTTCTAGGGGACTAATGACCTCAGAAGTTAAGTCCAATAGTGCTCAGAGCCATTTGAACCATTTGAATGCGGAATGGTATTTGGAGGTTGACGCATGGGACATTCCATTTCTGAAATCATTAGGGAATTCAATATTCCGAAATTCATAGTGTCAAGAGACAGCAATTTTCAGGCGTTATATCTCGCCACGGACAACGCAGCGGCCGACGGCTTTCACTTAACGACGAGAACAGTGCCGTTTGCGTAGACTTCCGGTGCTAAGGGACAAGCAACACTGCTTGACATAACCACAGAAATCAATGTGGGACGTATGACTAACGTATCTTTTAGGACAGTGCGACGGAATTTGGCGTAAATGGGCTATGGCAGCAGACGGCCGATGCGAGTGCCTTTGCTAACAGCGTGACATCGCCTGCAGCGCCGCTCCTAGGCTCGTGACCATATCGGCTGGGCCTTAGACGAAGGGAGAACACAAATGGGTCCTGATTTCAGTTGTACCTTGTTCGCAGCTTGGGTCCATGGCTTCGTGGGGAATGCGACACACTCGAACCCTAGCGACATTTATGCGACATAATTGAGAAGTTTGTTCGTGTACATCATCCTGCACCGACTACACTTTCGCAATTATGGATATAGAGGCAGCATAGTTCAATATTTCTGAAGCGAACTTCCAACGACTTGTTGACTCCATGCCGCATCGAGTTACTGTACTATGCCGGGCTAAAGGAGTCCGACACGATGACTTTGGTCACATCAGTGTATGTAGATTGCAATTTATAACGACTTTCAGCGCAATCTGTACGTCTATAGGATCTGAACTATATATTCTCAGCTGATCTTTTAATTAGACTGTTAATAACTAAGTCAGATCATTTCATTTAAATCACCATTCTGTCAGCAACAAAATTACTTCCCTATAAAGTGAAGTATGCAATCTTCACAGAATTTCAGGGAACCCAAACCTACTGAAACCCATTGTCACCAATGCATTATGGAAAATCGTGGTTTCATGATCTCTTGAAGAAAAGCACAACACAGAATAAGGACTGACCGCCTGGTCTTGCATAATGACGTCATTGGAATGGATTTTGTAATTGGACGATATTATGTTCCATTGCAGCTATTCTGATCTTATTTCTGTGGAGCTGACTTCTATCTTAACCCAAGACTTGCACCATCCTATGAGTCCCACAAGTAATTAGGTATTCCTTCGACAATGGTATGCAGAACAGTTAGACTCCTGCTGGATGACTCACGGTACTTCCCACTATCATTCGCCACCTTTTATAACGACGATACAGTTCCGGTAGTAGTGGGAAAACGTGATCAATACTATATCCATAAAACGGCCGAAACTAGTAAATCTATCTACGGGAAAGCTGGTAGACTGCTGTAATATGATCTTAGCCTTGCTAAGGGATGGATCAATTCTTGAAAGCCCTTTATTTATTCCTAAAAGCGTTCTAACATCACCAGAAACACAGTTTTCATTATACACAGTGACCCAAAAGTAATGGTCGGTATTCATGGATATGACAGAAACGCTCTTAAGCAAAAAACTTCATATGGACATATGGCTAATCCGAATGGTTTCCGAGACAGAACGCATTTAATGTAGGTACATTTGTTTTTGGGCCAGTGGTGCGCACATATGTGTCTTTTCCGGCCAACCTCTTAAACCTTTCATTGTGTATCAATCTGCCTCGTTGCTTTCAGTTTCTTTGCTCGGGATGTGTTACTGCCATTAAACTAGTCCGTTGAACGTGTAATTGTACGTGGTGCGTTGTGAATGTAGTAGTGCTAGGGACTGAGAGTGTAACGGAGAGAAGCATCGGTTAACTGTGTTTATACACGCGCTAACTAAAAATGTCACACATCTACACAAACGAAGAACGTGCTGATACGGTGTATGTTTACGGCTTTTGCGCTTGTGGTGCTCCTGCTGCTGGCGAAGACTACCGTCGGCCCTTTCCGACATGTCGAATTCATAATCGTAGGATGTTTGCCAGAGTTTTCAGCACATTGCAGGATACTTTGTAAAATGCATGTTGTAATGTTTGCAACTTTTGCACTAGTGCACATGTGTCAACCAGACAACGTATTGAACAATACAGAAAATAAATAACAGTGTACATTACATGTGGTCGATCTTGGAAACCATTCGGAATAGGGCATATGTCCGTATTAAGTTTTTGGCTTCAACTGATCGTTTCTGTCACATTCGTGGATATTGAACATTCCTCTAGAAACACCCTGTATGTAATGTTGAACGTGAGAGTGGTCTTTATCGTCCTATTTGGAGAAAGCCAGCATCTGTCAAAGTGCTCTGCGTCATGAGTAAAACATTTTTATTTTTAATGAAACGTAGAATTTTTTCGTTACAGTAATGGAGCAAACGAGAAGACTTTCTGAATTATCCTAACAGTCTTCATTTTTTACAGGTCCATAGTCCATACGGAACTTCGTCGGTATCTCTTCTGTGCACTTGACAGAATGATGGAAACATTTCGCCACCTGGATGTAGAACGGACTGGTTTTCTGCCCAAAGATAAAGTTTACCTCACGTGTCGAGCAAGCTGCGTCCCTCTGGACAAGGACGTGCTAGCGGCTGTGTTGGAAAGGTGAGAGAAAGCTCAAAGTACCCAGCCTTATTCTGAAAATCTCGGCAGTAACTAATCTAACAGTCCGAAGATGAATACAACTCATTCACATCTACGATTAGGAATTGGCATTCCACAACATATAAAGATGTTTTTAATTAATGTAGAATCAAAAGTCACTGTATGAAGCGAGAAATTATTCCCTTGGTTGAAAACTTCCCGAGCACTCTCAATTTATTCTTTTCCAATTAAGTTATCTCCTAAAATGTTGAACAGAGTTTCTTGTCTACATATTTAAGAAAACTGACCACACTCTGCACATAGATATTTCACTCGTTCTTAAGGATGGTCCACATACTACAATAGCGCACATCATGTGCGTAGACAGGTCGTAGCGTGTAGATCGGAAATCGGCGCAAATCTGGTGCCCGACGTGTGTCTGAGTAAGCTGTTTATTCAATCTAGTGCTTCTCGTCTGTGCATGCACACTGAAATATAAAGTGGTTGTATGTTTCAGTGCTCTATATAGTTTATTGCAAAATTTATTGAATTATATAGAAGCCTTATATTTTTGCTTAAATTTAAGAGCGAGGAATATAACGATCGAGATGAGAAGGCAGCTGCTTAAAATTCTAAAAGCCATTAACAGGTTGTTAGTGCATTTAACTCAGGGAATTGAAAATATCCAGCTACTCAGAAACAAAGTATAAGATATCTCACTGACCACTACAATAATTTATTACAATAATATATGAACTTCCAAATACATCTAAAAATAACAAATTTGTTTGCGTGGCCATCCTCCGCAGCAAGCATAGAAATACTTGCTAACAAGTACATCGAAAAATATTAAAAGCACCTCGAACCTTTCACAAATGATATAATAAAAATTTAGTTACTTTATTTCATGAAATATGTATATAGCTTTGCATATGTTATACATCATTTTGCTCAGTACTTGCTTGGACACTGCAGTCTGAATTATTAATCTTTATCACGTCTTCCTGTTTATAGCAATCGTAATGGCTGTGTAAGTCGTTCATGACCTGAATTACTTCTCTCATGTAAAAATATTGTCGTACGATGTGACGAGTACAAGCGACAATAGGTATTTGTATGTCTCCATGCCCACCCACAAATAATTTCACCAGTCTTCGACGTTGGCTCGCTACTCGCAAAGTAACTTAATGTATGAAAACAGCAGTGGCGTAAGGAGCCACTGTGTTGACCATTTAGATCGTTTTTCCGCCTGACGCTTTGTTTGAATCGTTTTTACAAGAGAAGATGCGAAGAATGTTTCTCTGTTGCGAGTCAGTGTTCTGAAGTGAAATGTTCGTTACAGAGCGTAGCAGCTAGCCACTGAATTTTCTTTCGTAAGCCAACAGATGTCAGGCCAGCAGCAGATTGAAACTGTGTCGTGAGGACGCACGGGATTTGCATCGATTTATTGCAAGCATGGGTATCAACGAAAGCAGATGAAAATTAACTGAATCTTTCTTCAATCATACGAAAAACGATTCGATACAAAGCAATAAACAGAGTAATTGCGGGGAGTAAAGATTAACAATTTGCACTTTCTCAATAGTGAGTTCAGAAAGCGAAATAACGGTGTAGTTATTGATTGAATGTGGTACACTTATATCGATAGTACCGCCTGTGTCGAAAGTGCTCTCACCAGTGAGTGTAGCTACATGTTCGTACAATAAAGTCAGTCAATTCCGTGCTGTGAATGAGTTCACTGTGTAAATAGAGATATAAACTGTATTTAACTTCCCATTAATAAATATTCTTAACAGCAGCATAATTATGAAATTCCTGTATTCTTTATTAATGAATGTCTGTCAATCCAAGACAATAATTTGTAATCATTAAATTTTACCTGACTAAGGGGGTCTGGTTTTCTGGTTATAATGATAATGATATGAGTAGGATTGAAATCTAAGTTATCTTAGGTGGTTGGATTACATTAAAAGGCATAAATCAGACCAGAACTTTGGACAATAAGTTCTTTATCTTAAAAATAAACAGTAATAATAATAACTAGTTACTGATTCACAGAACATGTTGAAATTTTCGGAACTCGTAGAAGGTTAATGGCAAATGCCTGAGAATGAGTTGAAAGTATTTTACACTGTTACATCTTGTATGGTATCCCAACTGTTAACTGTGCATAAGGAATAGCTTCTATGAGTCAAACCTACAAACCTGTGCTTGGTGTGTGTTTAGAAAGATTGTATATGACACATGACAGTAGTTTTTGGTTGTTGATCACATGTGGCAGTGAAACAATAACTACCAAACTTTCATTATGTATCATAGAATACAATTTAAGAAATTGGTACTGGTGCCGTAGGTACAATCAACTGTAGAAGATCATACAAGCAAATGTAGTAAAACTGATGGTTTCTCAAGTACCTAAAGGTACTTGAAACTATTAGAAGCATGAATGGTACAAGTGACAATAATTTAACAGGTCCCAACTCGCTGAGTATTATTCCCGATTTTCCCTTATGAATAAGATAACCTCGAATCAGTCCATATATTATGAAACAGATGTTATGTTACCAACTGGAACCAATGTCTGTCAACTACTTTAACATATTTGTAAGTACTTACAATTCGGGAGGATGGCTCCTTCTGTCTCTGTATCTTTTGCCTGTTATTTGATCTAAGGCTAAACCCATAAAAAAAGTCCAGTGGAGAAAACTTAAACAATGTTGGTGGTCTTTCATCAACATTACCATGACTTATCCAGCGGCTCAGATAGGTTTTATTCAGGCACTGACAGATGACTATAATGTGTACTGCACTGAATTAAAATTATTAATCCAGAATTAACAGAAGAAAGCAACTATCTATGAAATTCATGGTGATTACTGTGAATGACTCTTGTGTTTGTGTAATTTTTGCTGTGGAGTGCTCCAAATTATCATCTTTTAACATAAATATTTTCCCTACTGAAACACTCTGTATAGTTAACAACAACATGGTGATAGATCTAGACACATGTGAATACTGAAAATAACAGTGAGAACGAAATTTATTGGAGATATTGATCCTCTTATGCTAGTTTGAACATTATTAACTATAAAGCAAGACATTAGTTCTGTTTTTCTTTTTTGTTCACAAATTCATGCCAAATTTGAGTACAAGACCCACAGTAATATTCCAGAATAGAAAGGTAAACTTATTTCATTAATTTAAAAAAACATATAACTTTAACTTCATATTAGTACTTCACTTACATTTCTTTGGTTCATTTCATTGTTTCACTGGTTACAGGATGGAGCATAATGAACGTGGTCACATTTCTTATCTAGAACTGGGTGATTTTCTGAACACAAAGAAGGAGAAAGCGGCTCCTTGTTTACCAGATGACTATAGGGTAAGAAGAGTATTGGAAATAATATAGTTCAGTAACTAAATGTAGTGTGATGTAGTAAGTGATAAAGTATGTAGCATGTATGTTGTATATTTGAGACCTATACAAAAATAAGACATAAAAATGAAGACCAATGAATAGTCATCATCGGTTGTAAATACCTTTTCACACAGTTGTGTCACTGTAAGAGGCTGTTGAAATAATTCTATAGCAGAGACTGTCTTGAGAATTCTAGAACAGAGACTGCCTTGAGTCTGCATTGCTCATATTAGTTTGTCAATGCACGCGTGATACAGACAGCATCCACGCATTTTCAGTTGAGTGCATGTGTAAAAAATATCTTTAAAATATGGAAGATATTGTGACCATTATGAGCAACATCTGGATAGATATCATTCTGTTGAAATACCAAGTCACAATAATGTTGAGAGCTAGGTATGATCAGTGGCAGTGACAGAGTTGCACTATATTAATTGAGACTGAGAGGTCTGGAGCTACAACCTTAAATGATCAGAAGAGACACACTTTGATAGTGATAAATATGTTCTTTAAACTTGTAGGTACTTCTGTGTGTCTTTTATGTTGTAAAACTGGATCATATGAATGAGCTACTTCGTTCTGATAACTCACAAGGTAGCCATTCATTAGACACATTCTGAATTTTTTTCTCAGAAAGCATGACTGGACATGCATAAAAATGAACATGCATGGCTGGGCACATAGAGGAATAATGTTGTTTTAAGCTGGATATGAAGGTAGTGCTTTTGATTCGAAGTAAACCATCAGATCTCTTAATCTTTCTGAAATTCAAACAAATGTTGCTTATCTTGTTCTCCATGTGAGTAGTTCATTTATACAGTAGGAATTACCATACAATTTCATGGAAATCTTTAGAGGGCACTTACATCATGAAAAGTATTTTTACTACCATAGTATTCCTGCTGTAAGACTGGCCTGAGGAACGGTACACAATGTATTATTTTGATTAATGATGTAATAGGAAGCAGAATAACAAAAAACTTCAACTAAACTGACGTTTGAAATGTTTGATATCTGGTGCATAAAACTGTGGTCCAACTAGGATCTAATAAGGGGGAAAAGAAAATAAACTATGCCTGAAGCTGCTGCTAATATAGCTATATAAATATAAACAAGGAGAAGAAAGAATAACTCTGAATAGTTAATCAGATTGGAGTACTGATAATAAAATTAAGATTGGAGCTAGTAATGCACTAATGGAAACAGTGGTGTTCATCAATGTATGTTCTACTAGGCTATTAATTATTGTCAAAACTTATCTAGGAATTAACTGTTATGCTACAGTAATTTGCTTTAGTCACTCCCATCAGTCCTTTCATTCCTCAACATTATTAATCTATATTTGCCAGGTGCAGGAACTGTCTAACTAAAAATGTTTTATCTTGCAGAGAGACCTGAGTTTTGTGTATGCCAAACTCGAGCCAGCGGTTTCTGTTATTGATTTTGATTCTTTTCTGAAGGATCTTGACCTAGAGAAGACTATTGTCGATCAGAGCAGTTGAAAACTTCAATTACAAATAATTATATATAAATTTGATGTACAACTTTGAATCACATACTTTGTATACCAATGTTAGTTAGGTACTAACTTGAGTTAAACTGCAAAATTATTGTAATTTCGAGTAAGTAATGTTTTTGGACATGGTACTGAATTTTTGATTATTTTTTTGAGGTTTGTTAATATTTTACAGTGTTTTTGATACTTTTATATCCTTGGAATTAAATTTACCTTTTGGGCATATGATCTACAGTTATTTTAAACACTGAGTGGGCTATTTTTTTAGCTGTGTAAACGTTCATACTAAAGATTATATCATTTACATTTGTGGAATATGTCCATGAAATACAATACAATAATTTGTATAAGGTGACCATTTATGTTATTTAAATAAATAATTCATTCATTATTCTCCTGTTTCTTTATTTCACACTCTCAGTGTGATATTACTGTTTCTCTTGTTTCTTTATTTGACATCCTCAAGCTTAACTAAAGAAGAAAAAATATGGTTTGCTTTTTCATCTCATTATTTGCTGAGAAAAGTGAAACTTTTATTCTGGTGAGTGGCAGTATGTACTGTGAAGCTTGTACAACAAAACTGTAGAAGTAGTGTACTGTGCTCATTCTTCTGTTTTGATGATCCATTTTGTTCATCCAGTTCCTTGTTTTTATATTTTGGATGACCAGTGACAAACATGCAGATCTGTGATGGAGTGTTCGCTTCTAGTGTTTAAGTCAAATTAAGTCAGATGGCAATAAATATCATATGCCATTATAATATTTTTGTTTATTTGGTCACCACGAATCAAATGAGACGTCTTCCTGATCAGGAATATCAGTTTTGACTTCAAAAAGTGGGATGGGCAATTTCAGACACTCATATGAGTATTTTCAGTGCTGTATATGCTATAACTATGAGGATTCTTGACTTTCTCTTTATATGTTGATAAGACTCTATAGAAGGATGTGATCTGATTTGTACTTAGTTATCAGTTCATCAGTTCTTAAACACACAGTGAAAAATGAAATGATCGTATGGCATTGTTGGCCAGGAGGCCCCATTCGTATCTGGCCACCGAGTGCAACTCTTATTTCGGTTGACACCACATTGGGCGACTTGCTTGCCAGTGATGAGGATGAAATGACGATGAGGACAACTCAACAAACAGTCCACGAGCAGAGAAAATCTCCAACCCCATCTGGGAATCAAACACAGGCCTGCTGTATGGGAGGCAAGCATATTACCACTCAGCTAAGTAGGTGGACGTAAGGTTATAACAGGAAATGGTAAACCTTAATGGAAAGCTATTTGATATTTGACAGTGACCAAAATACATAAGTTCTCAAATTAAAGATACGTACTCAAAGATAAATTAAGAAAGCTGATAAAATTTTTCCACTATGATAAGAAATAAGGTTAATTTTAGTCACCACAAATGCTTGACAGTTATGTGGTATGCTTATTATGGAGATGCCATTGCTGAAGAAGAGCTTCTAATAGTAAGGCAAACCCTTGACAGATATTGACAACTTACTGTTTGTCTTGTAAATGCATTTCAGATATGTCAAATGGGTCTTAGATCCAGATGCCTCCTTCGCCAGTCCAGAGACATCACTGAAAGTGATAAGGTCATCTACCAGAATGGCTGGAAGTGGTTGGGCTGTATCACCATTGAGAAGGAATTCTGGTTGAGCGGCATCTCCTTAAAGTTGCATATATGACCTAATATCTTATCTCTCTGCTATGGCTGTTAACAGTGTTTCTATGACTACCAACGAAGGTATGAACTTCCTTAGGCCTGTCCAACATAATGCCTCCCCACAGAAGGGCTCTTTGCATAATTTTTCTGTGGTTTTACTACTTATCATATTCTCTCCTTGCGTATGTGCAAGCTGCAAACTCAAATGGAGTATGTGTGTCTAGACGTCGCTCCATTATTTATTTATGGTCCAATGTTGAGTCTGCCATGATAAAGACAGGAAGTCATTTTAAAGCACAGTGTCGCCAAACGCAGTGTGTTAACTGTCAACAGACTGGTAATAAGGCACAGGAGTGTAGGTCAAAGAAACAGAGTAACTACTATATAATGGGAAAAGAAATCGTTGAATGACAACGAGAATCTTCCTTCCATAGAGAAGCGCTCCCATTAAACAGAAGTGCATTCAATGCATATACAGAGACGTATTGTTCGTTGGTGGCTTGTTTGAAACGGAAACAATATCAGTTTTTGGTATATACAGGGGCACACACATCGTTTGTCAATCTGAACCTCGTGGATAAGAGCAGACTAAAACAGCAAAGGTTTAGGTTGCATGCAATAGGCAGCACTGCAGTTTATTCAATCAGGACAACACGGCTCAGGTTTAAAATAGAAAACACAAGGTTTCATGAGCAAATGGACATGTTGCCAACTGTGGGACAAGATTTCGCAGCGACACTTTGGGTAGATTTTCTGGTTAGCCATCAGACGATTAAACTCGATGGTAAGTTATTTCTGTTGGGTACGATAGTTACAAATGTTTGTATATCACAAGAAGTGCCCATTGCACAAGAGGCATCGAATAAACTGTGTAAAACAACATTAAAAGTTGTTTTGCAAGACAGAGTACCAGCAGGTACAGGAAAACTGATGTGGCTACAAGCATATAGTAACATGTGTGTTTGGTAGAACCACTAACAAATAATGACATGTTTATGAGCAACACTGTTTTGTGCATAAGTGTAGAACGCATACGAACGAAGTTAATGGTCAGGTTATGGTGCCAATGAGTCCGAATAATTTTGGGGAGATGAAGTGAGTCGTCTAAAGGGATTACTGATAGACACATTAGAAGTTCTCAAAGAGGAAGATATTGAGGATTCTAAGGTACAAGGTAGAACAGAGTGAGCTATCGACATACCTGCATTGTGAGAAAAAGTTTAACACCTTCAGGGTGAAGATAGGTCATTAACAGAATCAGTGTTAATAGATATAAGGATTTTTTAAATGCAGAAGAAGTGTTACCTGTTACATCAATCAAACAACATAGAATACTAACATGCACTTATCTGCCAGTATTCAGAAAGTTGTATCGGCTACCTAAGCATTTACAGCCTTTAGTAAAGGAAATGGTGAATCAGCCTTATCCAATGGGATTATAGAACATAATGATAGTCCATGGTCAGCGAGTACCATGACTGTGGATAATATATCACCAGAGGGAGAAAGAAATATCGGTTTTGTTGCGACTACAGATTCTTAAATGAAAAAACAGTAAGAGACGCATACGCGATCCCTAACATTACTGACATGTTAGATAATGTGGGTCAGCGCAAGTTCTTTACAGTCCTAGATTTAAAAAGAGGTTATCATCAAACTGAGGCACACCCTAAAGATAGAATTAAAACAGCTTTTGCCGTGACTTCTAGTAGTTACCAATATTTTAGTATACCTTCTGGGCTGAAAAACGCACCAGCTACATTTCAAAGTTTGTTAGATGGATTCCTCAGAGGTCTAAAACCAAACGCATGCTGTATCTCGACGGTATAATTATATTCGCAAAAAGCCTTGAAGAGCATGTGCAGCATTTGGAGATGGTATTTGACAGGTTGAGAAAGGCTCAACTTATGCTTAACACTGATAAGTGTTACTTTGCACAAACACAGGTAAACTATATGGCGCACACAAATAGCCAAGATGGAGTAAGGACAGATCTGTGGCTTACATCAGGAGCACATGACTTTCCAGTGCCTCAGACAGTTAAACAATTACAATCTTTTCTTGGATTAGCAAACTGCTATAGAAAATTCGTGGAGGGATGGCACAACCAGTGACAAAATTATTGCAGAAAGGTCTTATGCTTAGCTGAACACCTGAGAGTCAGACAGCATTTCAAAATTTAAATGTATATTAACTTCAAACCTAGTTTTGATTTTTCCAGGTATTATAATTCACAACATCATATGATGCAAGTGGTACAACATTGTGAGAGACTTTAGGACAAATCATTAATGGGAAAGAACACCCAATTGAATATGCATCTTGTCAGCCTAATAAGGCTAAACAAAATTATTCCACCACAGAAAAGGAGATATTAGCATCAATGTATGGTATTTTTATTTTAGATGTTATCGATAGAAGTAAGTTCACAGAGATTACTACGAGGTGGGATTTGAAATTTAGAGAATTTCAATACAGTGTGATCAGAAACTGAATGTTAAACAAACAAATACAGACACACCCAGTAGGAAGATTGGGACATTGCAAGTCTCTGGATTTGATCTGTGTATGAACTTTGAAAGATCTGAAGAAAGCACAGGCAAACAATAAAGAGTGTCAGGTGTATTTCAAACAACCATAGTTTGTCATATGAGATGGGTTTTGTTTAGATCAACCAAATGTGGACGACATGTTGTAGTTCTAGTAGCTTTGCAGACAGAAGCACTATAGCAAGTACATGATCATATGTTTTCAGGTCATTGGGATAAGAGAACAACAGATAGAGGACTAGCAGAAAGGTTCTTGTGGAGAACTAGATGCACTGATAGTCAACAGTACATCAAGAACTGTATTCCGTGTGCACAATGTGCTGACTTATGCCATCAAAAGATACAATTACAAAGATTATCAGAGTTTGACTACCCATTCCAAATGATAGGAGCAAACATTTTGGGACCGTTTCACAAGAGTCAATCAGGTAACAAGTACTGTTAACAACTGTCGATCACTTCTCAATGTATATGGTAATGGTAGCAATACTCGATCAGAAAGCAAGTGCAGTAGCTCACGCTATTCATTGGATACTTAAATTTGGAGTTCCAAAAGCGATTATAACAGATCAGGGAGCAAATTTCATGTCCAGTCTCATTAAGCAGTTGTGGCACTTACTGAAAATTAAGAAATTACATTCAGCTCCATTCCACCCAGGGCAAATGGTCATACAGAAAGAGTTCATAGGACTATACCTAAGACGCTAAGCCATTACATGAATTCTCAACACTTAGATTGGGATGTATATTTAAATTTTGTAATTTGCACCTACAATTCAAAACTCATACAGGAACAGGGTTACCACTTTAGGAGGTGGTATATGCATGCAAAATGCCTACTCCGTTTGATCTGATTGAACCAAAGTTGGGAAAAGAAGGTGAACACGTTACGGTATTCGAAAAAGCTCTAAAGGAAGGCTGGCAAACGTTCAAATGGGCTATCACAAAAGAGCCACAATATCAAGAGCCTGTGGAGTTAAGTAAAAGGACCTTACCACGGTATTGGGTAGATCAATGGTTATTACTTGAAAGCCTTACACTCCCAAGGGTAAGACAAGAACGTTTTTGACGAAGTTTCAGGGTCCTTACCAGGTGGTCGAGGTAAAGTCACCTGTAAATGTAAAGTTACGTTTACCAGGACGAACTTAAGTAATACATATCAGTAGAATCTTTTCAAGGGGCTATAAATACCTTTCCTCAAGTACCAGCAGAGATGCCACATGATATAATTAAGAAGCAAAAGAGTAAAGAAATACCGCAGAACAGGCCATATGGATTGAGACCAAGGAATATGTAGTTGTGGATGTAGAGATACATGGGTAGTAGTAGGATTTTTTCGCTGTTTTATTGATTCATGTAGTATACATAGGAACATAGGTATTTTTTCGAAGGAGGAAAGGAGTCCATATAAATTATTTCTCGTAGGTGATGGCGAGGATAACGCCTAGATGGAGTACAGCGAGTGTTATAATCGTGCTCTTCATTGGAGTAGAAGGACTTGTCAATTAGCCTTTACAGAATGGAGTTTTCTTTGAGCAGCAGCCAGGTGTAGTCCTCATGAATCACAGACTGTCGTTAAGACTGATATTCGACATCTGGAAGATAAGAGACGAAGTGAGAAGATAACAAGATATGTTCTTAGAAATACTAGAGAAGCGAAATGTGGCAGTGTAATAGAGGATACACGAAATGAATATTATGGACTCCAGTTCTACGTGACAGTCTGAGAGAGCAGTTCTATCAAGTGACAGGTATCATTCAATATTCTCTTGTAAGGAGGAAGAACAGATGGCTGAATGATGGTGGGAAACTACTAAAAACCGTGTCTAGCACAGCAGATAGATAGTGATGAGATTTGAAGTTTCAATAGTACAATAGGCCAAGTGCAAGAAGTAGTGAGACACACAGAAATAATAGTGGCTTGGCATACAATGCAAATTACGGGTATGGAGCAAGGATTTTTAATCATATCTAAAACAATGCATAAAATAACAATGGAATTACATCAGTATGCGAATGATACAATGATTACTGTAAATAAGAATTTAGGTATAATACAGCATCATCTAAGAACATTAGACAGCAAAATAGGCATGGTTAAGCTATTGAGGAAATTAGCAAACTGTGTAAGTGATGCTATAATAAAATTGGAAAGAATTCAAAAAGCTATCTATCATGCTACACATAAACAATTAACCACTACACTGCTAATACCAGAAAAATTATTGCAGGGGCTATTGCAAGCGAAAAAGGAATTTCCCACAGGTATCCAGCATGTTATTTCCATAAATGGAAGCGGTATAACAGTTCACTATCATCTTTTCATAATTGAAGCTTATGCTGATGAAGCATATATGTATATTGACATCCAGTTCCCGATGACCAGCTTTAAGTCATATACAATTCATGCATATCCAATTGGAGCAGACAGATTAAATTTTCAGTTAATGAAATATTACTTGCATCTAAAAAACGTGAAGTGCATGTAGTTCTATCCATAGAAGAGCCTAATAAGCATATTAATGAAATTATTCTTCAGATGGATAACCAATCATGTGAAGTACAACTATTCTTGGGGAATATGAATGCACTTGAGTGTAAGAAAGTAGTTACGAAATCATGGACAAATTTTGAGCAAGTCGGGAAACATTGGATTTATTCTGTATACAAGCAACAAACAGTAATAGTGAATTGTTATAAAAACAAGACTTTTACAGGAATGACAAGAGTAAAATTACAGCTTAGCGGTATATTAATCAATGAAACTGAATGTGATATAGCGGGAGTAGACTTTCACCTACCAGTAACCATCTTGGATACTACAGTAATTGTTAATGTACGACTGACATTGTATAGGCCAGAAAATCCCTTCAGCATTTTACCTATTCGGAATATTTCCTTTCTAAATTGCACACTAGTTGCTACGGTACTACAGAGCATAAATAAATTGATTGATGCGGAAAAGAGGCAAATAGCTGTCAATTACATTTTAAGATATGTTCAGGAATATCACTGTGGGTGAAAGCAGAACACAGTTACCGTCATTGTACTAACCACTAGTATAACTGCAATACTAGCAGTCTTTTGTGCACTTTATCTTTTCTTAGGGAGTAAAATAACGAAAACAGAGTTAAAGCCCAACACGAAATCCCTCTTGAATGGGTTGGAGAAAAGAAATTGTAACACAGGTTAACTTGATAACTTGATACATTATGGCAACATTGGCATGAGGCGGCCGCATTGAAAACATTAACATCACCACCAGGACAGGGTCAGGGCAAGACAGAAGTTCGGCATTTCCGGCAAAGCAGGCATCAGACTTCAGCAGAAGGTAGTGGGTCAGAGCAGCCAAACAGGGTCATGTCATCTTCGTTACGTGATGAAAGAAAGGCTAAAGTGAATACAATAAACACTACCAAGAGCTTTTATGAACCAGTTCTATACTATAACAAACTCATTAAGCAAGCACAGCAGAATAAAAACCGCCGATACCTTGTAATGCCGGAAATGCATATCCTCTTGTTTCCATCTATTGTACTATAAATATTTTCCATATTTTGTCACCTGAAGATATGACATTTCTGTCTCTTTATTGTAATTGTTTTACTATTTGTATATATATTTATGCATTTATGTCGATGTATAATTGGTTTATTTTGTAAATATTATTTGTATTTTTACGCTGGGTCTTGCCTAGGAAAAACTATGCTATCGAACGATTACATCGATAGGTCGTGTGGAGAACCAAAGTGTGTAGGATATTTGGTAGTGTGAACGCTGTCGCGTGGAGCGCGGGCAGATGGGAGTCTGGCTGGGGTGGTGCAGTGGAGCAGGTGTGTTGTGTGACGCTCCCACGAGTTTCCGCGCTTTCGGGGTTGGGCAGCATGTAATTGCACTCGACTTACTATGGTAGCTTCTGACACGATGTCGCGGACGGGAAGCATTAGCTGGCGAACATCAAGAGTCCGTTTCGCCTGGTGACCGTGTCGAGAAGAAGGCGCGCCAACATCCAGCTTCTGCAACAGCGACGGCCGACAATGAGTGACTGTCGCCACCTCCTCGATCGACGGCTTCAAACCTTCAATCAACCAACAAGGAAGACTGGAATCACATAAAGTTTTAGAACTGTATGGCAGACCTCAGCTTTTCAAACTGTTCCATTTTCATAACTAAATTACAGCAACGTAGCATGAAACTTTGTTGCTCATTGTCCCAATTGCATTACCAAGCAGGGTCCCTTCCTTTTCCGGAATGAACCCGAGTGCCATTGAAATTCAAAAGCCAGCATCATTCGATTTCACTGCTTCAATTTCAAAGTTCAGTTAAGGTATTCATAGCTGGCTACAATATTTAGATTACACAAGCACAAATTAAGAGTGCGAGTTTTGTTACCGTATTTTAGCTTACCTTTGACTGCAGCTCAGCTTGGTATGTACTAAATTTTACTATTGTTAATTGTTCAGAATCATTTAATTCAAGTTCAAAGTTAAATCTCTTATTTCTAAATTGCGTAGATTCAAGTAGCTTTTGAAATGATTGTTGAGGTAGTCCAAGACTAACCGTATTTTACTGAATTTCGATGTGCTTCAGAAAGAAAGCTCACTATTAACTTCAGTCACTAAATTAACTTTCGATTTTCCGGTTTTATTAATTCTTTTGCTAAATTAAGTCAGAGTGTAGCGAAATTTATTACTTCTGACAAACTTTCAGTTTTCACACTACACGTATCAACCTTCAGTTGCCACGCTTCTAGTGTTGATTATATGTGTAATAACCTTTCTTTTTCAGTTACTATAGTAATTGTCCCTAGGACTGGTGACCGTAATTTCCCCCAAATCTCAAATATCTAATTAACGCTAGTTAATTGTTAACGTAACGGCCGCACATTTACTTTCTTTATTAACTTTACTTCTTCTCAAAATTAATTTCCACCAGTTTCATTTGCATTTTTCCTTTCATTTAGATTTAATCCTTTCCTCCCTCTTTACCGACAGATTAACTTCGGTGACGATTGCTGTTCCCAAATTTCCATTAGGTACACGCGGATTAATTTTTCACTGTCATTAAGGTCGATAAGTGAGGAGGAGGTTACACGTGGCGACCTGGTGACAGGACAATCTTCGGATTTGAGGTTGTTCTGGACAGGAATTTTGCATTGTTCAAATCTCGTAACAAAGTACTGGTTACGAAATGGTCGATACGTCAGCGAAATTATTAGTGTGAGGAATCATAATTAGATTTGAGATTTGGCATTTATATTGAAAATTATTAAAATGAGTGAAGGCAACAATTACCGCGCACCGCGGAACCCATTGTTCAGGGGCAGGCGGCTAGCATGAAAGACGCGACCGCCGAAACGCTACAAAGAGCAGAAATGGAATTCCAAACTTTAGTAAATGTTTCGGAATCGGGAGTGAAAATCAAATGTGAATCCCTTGATGACGAATACGTGGGGACAATTAAAGAGGAAGCCGCTACGGAAGTAAAACCGGTAGTTTCCGGGAATTTAACTGATTTATTGAATGTTTTGATTAACGAAATCAAGAGTCAATCGGCCAAGCAAGAAGCTCAGTCTGAAAAAATTTAACGAAAGCTAGACAGTCAGAACAAAGCTATTAATGTTGTTAACAACAATATTGGAGTTGTTAACACAAAAGTTGATAAACTCAAAGAAGATATTGTTGTGATTAATACCGAAATCGGTAATCTTAAACAGGAAATGATAGGCGTTCAGGCGGAAATTGCGAGCATAAATACTCGTTTTTATTCCGAATTTAGCAGAATCGAGAAAAGAGTAGGAGAAGCAGTTGCTCCGATCATCGATAATAAGGTGACGGAACAAATTCAATTAGTGAAAAAAGAGGATCAAAAGAAGGTGGAAACTTTAAAGGCTTTAGTATCCTAAGTAGATACCAAAGTGACGAAGCAGGCTAATACCTGCGAAGAGAAAAAAAGGGAAGTAAAAACGCTTGCGACAACCACTTGCCAAGTAATTACGAGAGTGTCGGAATTAGAAAAGAAACTTGACGAAAAACAGAGCTATGTGCCAATCTGTGCACATAGTTCGGAATTGTTGACGAAAGAGGAGCGGTTCGACCCCTTGAAACAAGGCGGTATACACCCGACGGATTTCATTAAAAATTGTGAAAGAGTTTTACCCAGATCATGGACTAATGAGAGAAAAATTAATGCGGTTATTGATGTGTTGGCTGGTGATGCCAAGCGTTGGGGCTTAAACCTCAACATTACGAACCTGACTTTTGACGAGTTTAAAAATTTGTTTCTGGCTGAATACTGGTCAGAGCAAAAACAGCAAAGTGTCTGGCGCGAATTTGTCGTATCGAGGCCTTTCGATGCGAATTCGCGCGGCTCGATGAAGAAGTTTTGTGAGGGCTGGATCCGCAAGTTGGAATATTTGCGTGATCGCCGCACGGAATCCGAAATAGTCTGGGAACTCTACAGGAAGCTTCCAGATGATACAAAACGCTACGTAGGAAGCAATTCAAGGACAATCAATGATTTCCTGGAAAGAGTTGAGGACGAGGATAATTGGCGCAATAATCGCGATACTGGTAGAGGCCGTGGTAACAACAACGGGTACCACAGCAGTCACAACAATGATAACTATGGGAATAATGCATACCTCAATTTTGGCAGCAATAACAATAGTGGTTCGGGCCGTAATGACAATCGGTACAATGCAAGTAATAACAGGAATGACGGAAACCAGTATCATACTAGCGTGATACGGGCTTCGCAGAATAGTAATAACGCCAGAGGGTGTGATCAGCCGCCTCAGCAGCATCCGGGGAGCGTATCTGCTGGGACGAGACAGGGAAACCATTAGCCGCGCCGGTGAGAAGCCGACCGGGCGTGGAGAAATTTTGGAGGCCCAATAACAGGAGAAAACCCAGGTGTCGTCGTTACGAAAATTCCGTATGGAATATTCAACGGTGGGAGAGTGTGCCAGTGTTAAAGAGAAAGGAGTGCGGCCACAAGTAGTAGATCAGCTGTAGAAACGGCAGTAGAAAATACATTAAATGTCAGTGAGAACAATTTAAGTAGTGTTCCGGAAAACGATTATAAAGTGGCAGCTGTAACATCCACAGCGGAAATGGAGATTGAGTTTAAGAATGATTCGCAATTGTTGAGAGAAGATCAGATGTCGGATAACACGTTCGTCATTGAGCGAGGGGATGCAGAGAGGGATGAGGTCTGGTTAAGGCAGTTCGGTCGCTTATACGACGAACTAAGAGATTATAGGGGCCTGTACGGGAGAAGTGTTTATGGGGAGCGCGGGCAGGATTTGCCGCGTCTCGTCCCACAGGAAGATATAATTTGTGAAGTGGTAGAAAGTTCTGCCCCTAACCGGCAGACTTTACTGGAAATAGTTGGTGTTAATGGGGAGCATGAGCAAGATTCGTCGTGTTTCGTCCCCCATGAGTTGGATGTTGAAGTACTAACGGAAAGTTCTGGCCCTAACCGACAGACTTTGCCGAAAGTTATAGTGGTAGAAGTAGCCGACCCATCCGACGCAAACCTCCAGTTTAAACATTGCGAGAGTATTAAGGAGAAAGATTACGAAAATTTTAGTGATAGCCGGACACGATTGGTAGAAAAGCACATAGATTACAGCGTGTATGAGGTTAGAGCTGACATTATACGGTCAGACGATAGCAGTGTGGGTTGCACAGATCTAGAGGAAGTAATTGCAGGTACTCCTGGGCACATTCCTCCAGGTAGATTGGCAGATGAGATCAATCTGACCAAAGAGGAATCAACGAAGGTGACAATTAATGAATTGATAGCAAAGCAACACTCACTAGTTGACAAGTTACAGGAAAAGGTTTCGGTATTGGAGGCGAAGCTACAGACTAAGCCTCAGGACAAACGTGTTGAAGTTAAAACTGTATGTGAACAGAGGCTGAAAAGGCCGCCAGATAAGCCGGATTTAGGATCAAAGCCGGATGGTTTTTTCTGGAATGACCTGGATATAGACGAGGATTTACTGTGGGAAAATTAAGAAACAGTCGAGGACAAGTGTAGACAGATAGTAGTGTCTGTTAATATGCACGACCTACAACTAAACGTGTTGATTGACACCGGTGCAGAATTGAGTGCTGTATCTGGGAAAATATCTGAGTTGCTGAAAGACAGACCTGGTATCGTAGTTATGCCAGTAACAGGAGCGAAAATTATCGGTGCCACTGGGAAGGCCAGTAAACCAGTCACAAAACAGATTTTTGTCAACTTCGAGATTTGTGGGGCACGATTTGAACAAGAGTTTGTCGTCGTGCCAGACTTAACTACGGAAGTAATTATCGGGTTAGATTGGCTACTAAAGTACCGTGCAGTGATTAATTGCGAAAGCAAAACTCTGACATGTGCGTCACAAGATAAAACAATAGTAATTAGTTTTGACGAGGCAGGAGACGGTGTGCATAGGTAATACCAGCCTATACACATTGTTAACGGGCTGGATGCCATTGACGTAGGTATGAATTTGAAGTACTGTAACGTGAGGAATCTCGGCATTGACAATAGTGTAGAAAGTGAACTGGAAGCTATTGTAGATGGTGTGTCAAACGTAACACACGAACAAAGACGAGGCCTGTATGAAATAATAATGAGGAATAAGAGTGTGTTTCCAACAAGCCGAGTATTGGTGTGAAAAAAAGATCGTTTTCCAGAAATAATGAAGCTAAAAACCGATGGTCGAATACGTCGTCATGACGCTAAAGCGCGTTTTGCTAAGTTTGCAATCGGAGATTTAGTACTTGTAAAAGCTCATGAGGAATCGAGCGAGATAGACAATGAAATCTCTAAATTTACGTTTGTTTATAATGGACCATATAAAGTCATTGGTATACCTCACACAAATGCTTATTGCTCAGAGTATCCAAGCTCTGGAAAGCTATTAGGTATACGGAACATTGTAGACTTGAAATTGTACCAACCTAGGATTGATAAACACCGCAGAATGGGTAATTTGTACAGTATGTAAATATAGAGTGTAAGATTTAAACGATTTGCTAGATTGCCATGTTTTTGCCTGACCAAGAGGACATTAAAGAAGTTCTAATTAATAAGTAATTAATTTTTACTAAATGATTTAAGAGAGAGTGATTATTTATCAATTGAAAAATCCAAGTTGCTAGTTTAAGTTTTCAGCTGAGTCACAGTAGATTAAGCAATGTAAATATAATTTTGTAACTAGCTGTAAGATTTCATAAATATGTGATTTACTAGTCATTGCCGATGTACTTAGATGCTGTTTTAAGTTTCAGGCTAGTACATGCGTGTGATGATGGACAGTGTTGAGTTATCCACTGTGATAGTGTTAATGGACTCCTTGAGATTACTCGGGAGTGAGTTTTTCCGAAAGAATTCAGTGAAAGGGACGTTCTGAAAACGCCGTTACACAGGCGAGTGAGATCAAGCGTGCCGCACAGGCGGGCTCAACAATACCGGCGAGGCGGAGCCGCTGTCGGCTCTTGTGCCGCTGTCGGCATTCTTTGTACTTGCCGGTACAGAAGGCGGAGTTGTTTTTCTTCCCAGACAGCTGATGTGAAAGAATTCTGTTGTCAATATTTATGTTTTTGTCGATCTGCTGTATATTATTTTCTTGTTTAGCATTAAGTGGACTCTCATGACGAGAATATTAATTATGAAAAGGTTATATAAAATGTGTATTCTATGTAATTAATTATTAATTTGCGTATTTTGATATACCTGTTTTTTTTATGACCATGCACTCTAATTAATTTTGTAAACAGTATTCCGTTCCTTATAGTGTTACGAATTTTAATGATTTTGGAATAGCTAAACCATTTACTATGTTTTCTATGAATTTTAATATGTTGTCAACCTGTTTTATTTTGTGCAAAATGACAGAGTGGAATAAGATTAGGAGTGTCTCCACTCAATTATTATGGTCTAAAAATTGATTGATGGTTAATTAGACGAATCCTAAATTTTGTTGATGTTTTGAGCATATGCATTTCCGCTGTTTCTTTTTTGGGACATTTTCTGAGTCTGTTTAGGTTACACGAACATCCTCAGACAATGTGAGGCACGTGTAATGCCGGAAATGCATATCCTCCTGTTTCCATCTATTGTACTATCATTTTTTTCCATATTTTGTCACCTGAAGATATGACATTTCTGTCTCTTTATTGTAATTGTTTTACTATTTGTATATATATTTACGCATTTATGTCGATGTATAATTGGTTTGTTTAGTAAATATTATTTGTATTTTTACGCTGGGTCTTGCCTAGGGAAGACTATGCTATCGAACGATTACATCGTTAGGTCGTGTGGAGAACCAAAGTGTGTAGGATCTTTGGTAGTGTGAATGCTGTCGCGTGGAGTGCGGGTAGATGGGAGTCTGGCTGGGGTGGTGCAGTGGAGCAGGTGTGTTGTGTGACGCTCCCACGAGTTTCCGTGCTTTCGGGGTTGGGCAGCCTGTAATTGCGCTCGACTTACTATGATAGTTTCTGACACGATGTTGCGGACGGGAAGCATTAGCTGGCGCACATCAAGAGCCCATTTCGCCTGGTGACCGTGTCGAGACGAAGGCGCGCCAGCATCCAGCTTCTGCAACAGCGACGGTCGACAATGAGTGACTGTCGCCACCTCTTCGATCGACGGCTTCAAACCTTCAATCAACCAACAAGGAAGACTGGAATCACGTAAAGTTTTAGAACTGTATGGCAGACCTCAGCTTTTCAAACTGTTCCATTTTCATAACTAAATTACAGCAACGTAGCATGAAACTTTGTTGCTCATTGTCCCAATTGCATTACCAAGCAGGGTCCCTTCCTTTTCCGGAATGAACCCGAGTGCCATTGAAATTCAAAAGCCAGCATCATTCGATTTCACTGCTTCAATTTCAAAGTTCAGTTAAGGTATTCATAGCTGGCTACAATATTTAGATTACACAAGCACAAATTAAGAGTGCGAGTTTTGTTACCGTATTTTAGCTTACCTTTGACTGCAGCTCAGCTTGGTATGTACTAAATTTTACTATTGTTAATTGTTCAGAATCATTTAATTCAAGTTCAAAGTTAAATCTCTTATTTCTAAATTGCGTAGATTCAAGTAGCTTTTGAAATGATTGTTGAGGTAGTCCAAGACTAACCGTATTTTACTGAATTTCGATGTGCTTCAGAAAGAAAGCTCACTATTAACTTCAGTCACTAAATTAACTTTCGATTTTCCGGTTTTATTAATTCTTTTGCTAAATTAAGTCAGAGTGTAGCGAAATTTATTACTTCTGACAAACTTTCAGTTTTCACACTACACGTATCAACCTTCAGTTGCCACGCTTCTAGTGTTGATTATATGTGTAATAACCTTTCTTTTTCAGTTACTATAGTAATTGTCCCTAGGACTGGCGACCGTAATTTCCCCCAAATCTCAAATATCTAATTAACGCTAGTTAATTGTTAACGTAACGGCCGCACATTTACTTTCTTTATTAACTTTACTTCTTCTCAAAATTAATTTCCACCAGTTTCATTTGCATTTTTCCTTTCATTTAGTTGTAACCCTTTCCTCCCTCTTTACCGACAGATTAACTTCGGTGACGATTGCTGTTCCCAAATTTCCATTAGGTACATGCGGTTTAATTTTTCACTGTCATTAAGGTCGATAAGTGAGGGGGAGGTTACAACCTTCGTCATGACAAATGATTTCAGGTAAACATTAGCCACTACTTCACTTCATAAATACCTCAGCAATTTAGCTCATAAGGCAGTTGGTCAGATGGGTCGATGACGTACACGATATACACACTCGATTCCCTGATTTCGCGAAGTGACATTGGACACAAGTCCATTGTGTAGGAGGACCTGGAGATCTTTTGTTCACACCAGGATCAGGACCCAAACGTTCCTGACATTCTGGCGGAGTGAATGGGGCCTACCTGGAAGGCAAGCCAATATCGTCTTACTTCCCAGCCATACAAGAACTATACAAGTTCCTTAAAACTGAGCTTTGTTTTTTTCCAGTTTAACATGAATTTATGTATGCTATAGTATTACTAAAAACAGAATATCTGACACATTCATACAGTTTCATTTAACGTTATTACCATCATTTCTCTACAACTTATGTTGCAGTTGTTGAAATTTAAAAAACAAATTGGACCAAGTACTTAATAAATTAAAAATTTTACGAAGTTACATCTTTGCTACCCTGGATGTTCTGGAAAGCTACTGCAGATAAACGTCTGGGACATGTTTTATTAGATTCATCAGACCAATAACAACAAAATAAATGGAAATCGAGCTATACTTTAACCTCATACAGTTTAGTTTTGTGATGGCTTTGTGTAAGTGAAGTTGCTAAATTTCTTTTATTATCCATAACTCCGCAACTAAACATTCGCAGACCTCTGTTTATATGAACATTTTTCTTTAGTTTTAATTGTAGAAAAACATATTACAATATATCCATATATTCGTGAATCACCCTGTATAAATGGTCAAATAACTATGTGCTACAAACAAACAATGAACACCCAAAAATTTTAGAACTCGATATCTAGATCGCTTAACGTGTCCACAGATCTTGGTGTTACCAAATGTAGTTCACTGAGCCCTCCAGGGAAGTTTCGTAATAAACAGTCTTCAGTCAGCCACTCTGTACTTTGCACAGCAGCTCCACAGTCGCATGTCAAGGCATCCTTGAATGCAAACACATGGAAACAGGCACCACACCATCCATGACCTGTATTCAACCGATTCAGAGCTGTCCATAGTTTCCTGGGACGACCTAATCTTTTCACACATTTAGTAGGATCAGTAAGAAGGCGATAATTTGCTGGAGGAAACTTCTGCTAAATCTGTTACCATTCGGGCTCACATCATACACAAGAGTAACCTCTTCTGTTGGTCAGGGTGGTTGTGTGGATTTAAGTCTGCTGGCAGCTACAGGCTGTAGCTAGTTACACAAAAGTAAGCCCTTATGAGTAGTACCCTCTTGGAACTCTCTTACAGCTGCTGCTTCTTGTTTAATTGATGATAATGCAACATTAAATTAAATGGGTAGCCATGGAAGTGGTGTTGATTTGGTAGTACCACTAATTATTCTCATTGATTGACATAGTTTAAAATCAACTTTGTGTGCAATACTCTGCCGTACAATGAACCATTGCCAATTTAGCAGTACAAACAGAATCTGCATTTGCACCACATCGTGACCCAGCTAGATTTTAAATTACATTTCTTACAGAGTTCAGTTTGTTTGCTAAATTTTCTGAGTGATTCTTAAAAGTAAGGTCCCAGTACAAAATTACCCCCTAGTATTGTGGGTTGGGTAATGTCCCAGAGCAACATTTTCAAAGGCAATATTTAATTTGAGATTCAACTCCTAGTTATTAAGATGGTGAGAATTTACATATGTTTATTTGGATTTGGCTTCAGTCTCCAGTTCTTGAAGTAATCACCCATTATGTGTAAATCTGTGGTCAAAGCTCTTTCACATTCTTCCAGGATTAATGCTTGATAAGCAGGTGCTAGGTCGACAGCAAATTGGATCTTTTTAGCGTTAGAGTTAGGTATACTGCCAGTGTAAATATTAAGGTCACTTGCTAGTGAATCTGTTTCCAAAATTCGAATTTTTCTTCATCTTAAATCAATATTTAGAGTTTTGTGAACAAAATGGTGGTTAAATGAATCGATTCGGACATCGGGAACATATTTAAAAACAAATTTAAATATATGTTGGTATGTGAAGTACCTTGGAGACAGAGACTACAAAGGGTTTGAAAATACATTGGAAAATATGCGTTATGGGAGAACTGATAAATTGAAAAGTTAGAGTGTGTTGGTCATGTCCAAAAGAGGATGGGCACACGTTTACATAAACTAATGAAAGATATGAAGGGGGAAAAGCTCAGTGATGGCAAACCAATTGGTGGTCGGGGTCGTCTTATTAAGGAAGAGGTGGACAAACTGCAGCTCTATTATGGTTTAGCCACAAGAAGGAATCGAGACAATATTGAGCTATGAAGAAAGCAGATGGGCTACCTTTTTCCATAAAGCTTCTACAGATGACCATCCACAGCATGCTTTCTGTGACAGTGGTGTAGACACAAGGTGTGGATACAAAAAAGCAATAGCAAATGGTGAAACTTATGCACACCACCACTCCCCGCCATTTGAGGTATTGGAAGCAATTAAGCCTATATACAGGGACCTAAGTGACACTAAACTATTGTCACGGTGCTTACATGGAAAGGCACAAAATGTTAATGAATGTTTCAACCATGTGATATGGGAACACCTGCCTAAAACTGTGTTCATCGTTTTAAATACCATGAGATTAGGTGTATTAGATGCAGTCATTTGCTTTAATGATGGGGCAGTTAGCAGATGTGATGTTTTAGAGTTGTTGGGACTAACTCCTGGATTCAATATGTGACAAGTGCTGATGACAATTGATTCCTTGAGAGTGGCCGAAGGCGAAAAATGGGTCCTTGAGGCAACTAAAGACGCCAGAATAGCAAAGAGGACCAAGAAAAGGAAGAGAGAAGATGAGGAACACACAAACCAAGAATATTAAGCAACTGGAGGGTTTTAAGAACAACAGAGGTGAGTAACAGATGAAATGTAACTTTTAACTGAATTTCCCAAGAATCAAATTTTCTGACATTTTTACTTTATTCTAACATTTGGAGAGAAGTAGACTACAGACACCATCTTACTATGATGAAGAGGAAAAATATACCCTTATTAATTATAAAAAAATACCTTAATTTTGACTGTCTCATTTATGTATTTACAGTATAAAAACTATTGATTGACATCATTTTATTGTAGTCTACTTTTTAGATAACAAATGTCATAAATATGTGCGCAAAGTTTTAAGCATCTAAGAAAAGTAGTTAATAAGTCTATAGACTTCAGACATAGACTGGCAGGAAAAATTTTAAATTACTGAGCGACATAAATGTTAACAGAATAAAGTTTATATCAAAGCTATTCTGATTATTCTTATACCAAAATCTTCATCTTCAAAACACTTTCATTGTCCTAAAATTTCTTTGTATTCAGGGTTCACATTATGTAGTTAGGGCCTCATCAACTTTATGAAAATTCTTATTGTTTTTCCAGTCATTCACTGGCAAGTTACCTTAAAAAACTTGTCGATAACACAGAATCTTGCAATAGCCCATCATTCAGCCTTCGAGGAAGAACTAGAGCCGCTGTTGTTAAATGTACTATTCATTAGATTAATAAGTATTTTGCATGTTATGATTTCTGAAAATTAAAGTAGCAGACCATGGCACCATATGGAGTCAAATGTAGTCGTAAGATCAACAAATACAGTCTTTAGTTTATGCTGGCACTCTGCCTTTATGAAAGATGTTAATGTCAGTACCTGATAAAAGCAACTGCAATTCTTTCGAAAACAGGTTTGCTGGAGTAGAGGAACAATTAATGATTGGATTCGATTTAGCAACATTCTTTCTAGCAGTTTATAAGCTACACTAAGTCATGATAGAGGCATGGAGGTAGAATAAGGGGAGATGGCGCTACAGACTTACGCTGTACCTTGTTTTGAAGGTAATGGACGGGGCTTGCCGCCATCTTGGATCCCCCAAAACATTAGCAGACGAGTGTTTACAATTGTTTCTTGTTCGTTATTTCTGTCGTGTGCACGCGATATTCGTTTTATATAGTAAATGTTACACTGTTTTAGTGAACAACAAAGCATAAGGAATGCAACTTCAAACGTTTTTCTGGTCTTAAATGCGTATTCGATACAGTAATACGACACGAAAATACGAGGTGCATTCAAGTTCTAAGACCTCCGATTTTTTTCTAATTAACTACTCACCCGAAATCGATGAAACTGGCGTTACTTATTGACGTAATCGCCCTGCAGACGTACACATTTTTCACAACGCTGACGCCATGATTCCATGGCCCATTCATGCTGTCGTAGCGCATCAACATTGCTTGGCAACATGCCACCTGGGCAGCCATGTGGTGGTCCGTCAGCATTCGTGGCACCCACCTGGATGACACTTTTCGCATTTTCAGGTCGTCATGCAGGACTGTGTGCACAGAACCCACCCCAGATAGCACAGTAAGCCGGTTTCAAACTTGTTTCCAGCTGTAAAGTTCAAGTATATAAGCTTGATCAAAGCTGGAATATTCAAGCCTGTTAGCTGGATTCTAGCTTGAAATAAACATCAAAGTTGGCAGAGTTCAAGCTATATTTCAAGCTTGACTTATCAAGCTTGGCTCCAGCTGTATCTACACACGTGGAATACAGCCTGGTATTTACAGCTTGTTTTAAGCTATATAAATATTAATCTGAATTTATTGAACCTAATTAATTACGTTACGTAATATTTAACATTTGTAACATTAACGCACCGAACTGTTTTCTAGTATAAAACAAACTTGTCAATGAACCACAACCATTAACGCGCGTCACAAAGGTAAAATGGCCGTAAACGTAACTTTACGTTACGTAATATTTAACATTTGTAACATTAACGTACCGAACTGTTTTCTAGTATAAAACAAACTTGTCAACAAACCACAACCATTAACGCGCATCACAAAGGTAAAATGGCCGTAAACATAGCAAGGCTCAGAAAAGTAAATAAAATAAGATAAAACAGAACTGGAGACAGCTACACTCAAACCAAACTCCGCGCCGCCATGATGTCACACACGACAACACCCTTACGTCACGGCTTATAAACGCTTGTGGCGCTTCCCGTGGACGTCTATGGAAGCTATGCTGCGTGCGCATCTGCTGTACAGCCTTCCAGGGAAATTACAGTTTATTTCAAGCTTGGGAAAATTATTTTAATTCAAGCTGAATTTTTACAGCTTGATGTAAACTGTGTTACAGGTTGATTTTTCAATCTTGAATTTTCAACTGAACCTAAACTCAATACCCACCTTGAAACAAGCTGTGTAACAGGTTGATTTTTCAATCTTGAATTTTCAACTGAACGTAAACTCAATATCCACCTTGAAATAAGCTTGAGTGCTAGCTGGGACAGAAATGCCAACTCTGGAGACGATCTGTTCAACAGTCATTCAGCGATCCCCCAAAACAATTCTCTCCACTTTCTCGATCATGTCGTCAGACCGGCTTGTGCGAGCCCGAGGTTGTTTCGGTTTGTTGTCACACAATGTTCTGCCTTCATTAAACTGTCGCACCCACGAACGCACTTTTGGCACATCCATAACTCCATCACCACATGTCTCCTTCAACTGTCGATGAATTTTAATTGGTTTCACACCACGCAAATTCAGATTGTACACTGTTCAAGTAAGGAAAACGTCGCAATTTTAAGTATTTAAAACAGTTATCATTCTCGCCGCTGGCGGTAAAATTCCATCTGCCGTATGGTGCTGTCATCTCTGGGACGTATTGACAATGAACGTGGCCTCATTTTAAAACAATGCGCATGTTTCTATCTCTTTCCAGTCCGGAGACAAAAAATCGGAGACCTTAGAACTTGAATGCACCTCGTATGACGCTTGTTGCCTCAGTACTGTAATTCCCTTTTGTTTATACACTTCGAATAACCGAGAAGAGAAGTATGTGCTATGAAAAGCGTGCTTTCGTAATCCATTTCTACTCACTTTCATTGTGTTTGTGTCGATAATTGATAAAACCAGAACTCCATAAGCAATGATTGTTAGTTTAGAGGCACCGATTTGTATTCGTTGTATTTTCAAGTCAAATGCAAATTTTAAATGTTCCAGTTTGCAAGAAACTTATCTTGTTTCCTTTGGTGTCCCATAGATGTATGCAGTGATGAAATAAACAAGCCAGCTGTCATGTCAACAAAGTGAAAGATTCGTTAAATTACGAAGGAAAAGAAGTGAATTTAAGATTGTCAGGCCCATTGTAGTTTACACATCTGCTTCGTTTTTAAATTGTACCTACCAAATGACATTCAGTGTGGCAAATAACAGCAATTTACAGGGTAACACGACAACACAGTGATTAATGTAATGATCTAAGACTGGTCTTAGATAGGGAACTTTGCTTTAACAAATACGTAACCCTTTAAGTACTTATAATTTAACCACTGTAGCAGGTGTTACACACATTTTACTGAAGGTTTAATTAACTAAATGTAGTTATATTACTTTTATATTAAATTATTGCATTTTAAAACATTAGTCCCCATTTCCAGGATATTTCTTGCCAGGACTTTTCGGTTACTTGGGAATAACCAGACAATGAAAACCAAGTGTATTGTTCACCTCCAGAGAGCTCTTCGCATTGGTTTGATAGGAAATCTAAAGTAAAATCACAGAAATAAGACCAT
This sequence comes from Schistocerca cancellata, assembly GCF_023864275.1. NCBI lineage: Eukaryota > Metazoa > Arthropoda > Insecta > Orthoptera > Acrididae > Schistocerca > Schistocerca cancellata. Next base: position 908,798,131 of record NC_064627.1, on the reverse strand, counting down.
ACCGTAAAACTTTACAGTGCATCAGCATTTCAAGTATATATAAGAAAATAGCGCTTAAATAACCCCACTTACAAATGAAATGTGATTTGTTTAAACTTTAGGCTACAATCACAACGATTAGTACACCCATAAGCGAGGCAAGCTGGCATTTTTTATCAAAACGCTTCACAACTACACGGAATCATACCACCAGAAGCGAATGTTTTGGGGTAGTTAACATGGCGGATCTTCACTTGGGTTGGCTTCAAGTTTGTGACGTCATGACGACTCCTCTTATTTTTACCTCCATGGATAGAGGTCTATAATGTGATACTTTGTTGTCATCTTTGCCAAGGTTTTTTGGCAGCTATTACTTTTGCAACTCTAAATTTAATTGGTAGTTTTCCAGGAAGTAGGGCCATGTTAAACAGTTGTTAAGAACCACTGCTTAATTTCCACTACTTTGTTTTTCAGGAACTGGTGGGAGGCGCCAGTATTTCAAGCAGCAAAAACTCAGAATAGAAATCCCTGTGAGAGTGTAGATTAGACATAAGTGGATTCCATGAACTACCTAAATAATATCCCTGGTCCTAACCGATTAGGTTGTCTGCCAGATGGTGTATAATTCTCTAGCATCTTGCTGTAGCCTCAAGAAACAGATGCGACGAATTTATGCTCCAAAGTAAGTTACAGCATTTGGAATGTATCAGATTAACTATCAAAAATAGAGTTAACTTTGTCATAGTTACATGCTCAAAAACGAATACAAAAAAAGATAGACGACTTTTTGTGGAGTTGTGGTGAATGACAAATAACGACTGGGGAAAAACCATTTCAATCAGTCACCATATTGTGACACAGCTGAGTCAATTCTTTGGAGTCACTAAGAGGTTCATACACAAACATAGAGACGATGTACTACTCAAAGAACTACCTTACACCAATAGAAATCAGTGATGAATACGAAAATGGCAATTTATATGGAATACAAATAGGATACTAAGCAACAGAAAATCGGTGAAGCACAGCATAAGCTCAAAGGATTCATCCTGGAAGGTAAAGTAATGGATATTTTATGACCAGTTCACAGCTAAGATGAGAGAGGAGGTATCTGTAGATGTAAAACAGGAAAGAGATAAATAACGTTAAATATATTCGACGATTCTGGTTTCAGAAAAACACAAGTTAATGCTTTCTTCTTCATTCATGAATATTTCGGTGATGTTACCTCGTTATCACTGTGTTATCCTTTACTTTTACTTAACATCACATTTTGTTCTTCATGTCGGTCTGTATCGTGCAATACACCAGGTGTTTCAGTGCAGTTAGTCATTTGCAATTTTATTATTGGTGGTTATAGTTCCCATATTGTTGAAGCTTTATGAACTGTATTCTCAACACATATAGCCCACTGAAACTGCACTGAGGTGACAAAAGCAATGGGATAGTGAAATGCACATTTATAGATGGCACTAGTATTGTGTGCATAAGGTATAAAGGGCAGTGCATCGGCGGAGCTATCATTTCGACACAGGTGACTCATGTGAAAAGGTGTCCCATGTGATTACAGCTGCGCTATGGGAATTAACAAACTTTGAACATGGAATGGTAGTTGGAACTAGACACATGTGAATTCCATTTCAGAAACCGTTAGGGAATTCAATATTCTGCGATCCACAGTGAGAAGACTGTCCCCAGAATACTGTATTTTTAGCGTTGCCACTCATCTCAAACAACGCAATGGCCAAGGGCAGACAACAGCGGGGTTTGCGTAGAGTTGTCACTTCTAACACACAAGCGACACTGAGTGAATAACCGCAGAACTCATTGTCTGACGTATGAAGAATTTTCCGTTAGAAGGGTGTGGCGAAATTTGCCATTAATGGGCTATGGAAGCAGACGACTGATGCAGATAAGTCGGATTATATCAGTTGTGGTATTTTCGTTGGTCGGTATTGGGGAAGGGACCTAACAGCAAGGTCATTCGTCCCATCGGAGAAGGGAAGGATGGGGAAGAAAATCGGCCATGTACTTTCAAAGGAGCTGTCCCAGCATTTGCCTGAAGTGATTTAGGGAAATCATGGGAAACCTAAATCAGGATGGCCGTCATCCCCCCCACCCCTCACCCCACCCCCTGAATCAGAGTCCAGTGTGCTAACCACTACGCCACCTCGCCCATTATGTGTTATTTTAATGAATTTTATGTACACAACAGTGTAATGAAATAAAGGACCCTCATGGCTGCTTTGAAAATTTTATTGATATTATTTACTTCTAAAACGAATCATGCAAAATAAAAAACCATTAAGCAAATGCCCACATTGAAAGGTAACTGCAATGGACTTCAAATGTTACCTTTCTTTGTCTAAGTGAACCATATAGGCGATAAGTAACTTACTTCTGCATATGAAATAATGTGCTATAATAGATACTTATTTCCTCAAACATCATTTTCAACACTCTGAACATTCACACTCACTACTTTACAGATACCTTTACTGTGCTGCCTACGTACCTACATCTTTGAGTGCTACATTTTCTACAAATACTGTAATGGAACATCTTCAATTTTTAGTAGTCCTCTCTTCCTCAGTTGCGTGTAATATTACGGTGTACTGATAAATTTTACTTTATGGACCGTCTGACTACAATTGAATGAAACACTGTTTTCATGCCATACACATTTTGCCTTGCCAAAAATAAAGGCGAAAAGCGTATGGCACGAACTGTGTTTCATTCAGTGGTAGTCAGACGGTCCATAAAGTAAAAATTATCAGTATACCGTAACGATAATGGAAGTATGGTAGGCAACTCCCCAAATACTGAAGCTATTACTTCCTATCAAAATTTAAAATCACTAAACAGCCTAGACAGACCCGAGAGTACCGTAAGACACAAAAATAGCCAAGGAAAGTCAACATTATCTCATATATCATCAGATTTTTCCAGTTGTATAAGGTTTCTCATGATGGATACTGTATACTTTGCAAAGATTAGAGGACCACTTTGAATATACTTACAATTTCCAGTATACATTAACAGGAGAATCATACTACTTCCATTAGGGCCAGAGACTACTTCACAATACCGGTACTATCTTTGACTCTTTGCAGAGACGTCATATCAGTTTTGGTGGTTATGGCCAACAACCTATATAAACGACACAGACAAGTGAAGGCACCGTCATATTTGAAGCCAATTGAAAATTTAGCTGCCATGTTTTGCGATGTCGATTTGGGAAATACTAGTCGCCTGGTAGCACAGAACCTATGTTTGTTTTTGTTATACCAAAAGCATTTGCAGTTGATAGTTAACAGAAACGATGCGTTTCGAGAAACGATCCTGATAGTGAAGTATGTTTGCCATACACTATGTCACCTTATGCGTGATATTTGCGATGTGTGAGCTGCTGCATTATTTTGGTGACTTCACTATAATTTAAACAAACATATGTTGTTATTAACGATATATCTTTCTGTGCAGATACAGGCGCATATGTTTGTAGCTTTTACATTCGGTTGTCTTACTTTTACTCAATGATATTTCACCCCTGGAAATAGTCCTCCTGCCTTGCATATTTATCAGAGAGACATTCACCAGATCGTTTGTACTGGTATTTATAGTGAAAGCGAATGATGAGTACACAAAAATTACAAATGTAATTCGAATGTTTAATTATCGTTGCTCTTGAGGAGAATTAGACAAATGTAGATAGGACTTGATGTTGTTGTAGAATTAAGACCAATTCACACTGGCCGCCATGTCGCATCCCATCCCATCAAAACATTCTGCAATGCCTTTCAAATGGCGGCTTCCATCACGTCATGGCACTGTCAAGTTTTCTTGGGAAAGGAAGGTTTGCCAGCTGATGTCATGTGTCTATGGTTGATTACGTGACCCCCACCCCATTCCTCTTGATACACAGCTATTCACAGATCTCCATATTTCATTTAGATGAGATTTTCGTGGATAACATAAGTTTTTTTGTTCGTTGTTTGCTATAAATTGTTTCGTTTCATTATTTATTTTATTAAAATTTTGCCCTCTATCACATTTAAATTGGTTTTTTTATACATATCAGTACAATATTTAACATCTTACGATGAAATGCACTGCAATATGGCTCCAGCTTGGAAGAATCTATTTGGTTAATAGGTGGAATTTGGTTATATGTCTTCAGGCTTTTGTACCATTTCATAAGGAAATGGACTGAAACATTTAGACTCTGCAAGTTGTTTGTTTAAATATATGTTTGTGGCAAGCTTATCTATCGTGAAGTAGCTCTCTGGATTGCATGTGAAACACTTTAGCAAGCGTCAGTGGTCTACATTTATGTGGTTCCACTAGCTAACTTCAGTACAAATAAGGCACTTGAACTATTAAATACAAGACGAAAAAAAAACCTACAAATCTTGAAGGGAAAGATAGTGAGGCAGAATGTGCACTGGACTAGTAACTAAACTTAGCCTTAAACAAACCAGTTTTTCATGAGATGTGATGGCAGCTCATAACACCGTGTTCCTTTTAGTAATTTTGGTTCCAATTTGACATAGCAAATAGTACACTAATGTTCCTAAAATATAAAATGAAGATTCCTCTTCCTCGAACTCTTTGTATAGTGTGTGAAATTCCCCTTCTGTACCACTTAACGACTATTTTTTGGACCCACATTCTTTTTTGTATTGTTTTGCACTGGTCTCCCATCTCTAATATACACGCTATCCCTGCAAGTTGTAAACCATTTGAGACCAAAATATGTCATTTTCGTGCACATGTGGACTCCTGCTTCCATGTAGTCCATGTACAAGAGCTACCATGTTGTGTATATATACTTTGGGTGTAAAAACTGTTGAAAACCACCTTGCGAAGATAGCAATTCCCGCGAAAAGAGCAGTTGAGGACAGTCATGCGAGTTGAGATCACATTACTTGAACTGACATGATGTGCCATGACGTGACAGACAGTGTGAACACACCTTCACGCGATGGTCCCATGACATGACAGTTCCGTAACACCCAGTGTGAATTGGCCTTTATGATGTTTTTGTGTGGCTATGAACTGTTGCAATGGAAGCCAGGACTGTCATGTTTTATGCCATACTGCATTAGGACACTCGTTTCTCAAGAAAGGGCACTTACGAAAGCCCCTTTGGTCAATGCATTTAGGTTGAATATTCATACAGTTGTGTAACCTGCTGCATGTTTTAACATCCTACCGGCCACACATAAATCTGTTTCCTACACGCTGCTATCATTGTATCATAGCACATATTACTGTTTAACAAACAATAACATTGATTTTGCAGTGGCAGGTTTGAAGGACCATTTGATAATGGATAAAATGAAACTGAATCATTTTATTGTATGTTATGCACTGAGCTAAAAGACGGATCTCTACTGACAAACTAATCTTGCTGTTGTAAGGATAATAGGGAAAAACGAAATGAAATAAAACATGCTTATGGTGTACACTAATTGACAAGTATAATAAAAAAATAGTGCTCTGTTTAGGTCTACAGATATTCGACATTGAAATGCACCTGAGATTTATATTTCTACATTAAGAAAGCCAATCTACAAGAAAGACCTATCATTGCCCTTTAAATAATATTAGCTTCATGTAAATTTGTCTGTTCTAACTTCCTCCGTCCTTAATTGATTTAGTTTTGCACAAATGATGTAACCTACAAGTGAAGTACAGTTTTAACAGCAGTATTATCAGCATACACTAATAGAACTGAATTTTATTTTAATCCTGTAGGATTACATGATGTACAGTGAATGTGCATATAATATAGGACACGTCAAAAATAGAAAACATGCGTTATCACATACTGCCTAACCATTTTTCTTACATTCTAACATCATTGATTGTGAATTACAATATATACAAATTCAATTACATTCCTCTCCAAATTCAGAGGAAACTGTTAGGTGATCAAACCCAGTAAATAAACTCGGTCTGTGTCCCAACATTCTGAATAGATCGAGATATAAACTTATGAGAAAATTGTACTCTTCTACTGATGTTTGACAATTCCTAAATACCTTTTCTGCAACTTTTAAATACACACTGGGCATGATTTGTGATTCAGAAAAAATACTTTTTGTATTAGTTTTCAATCACAAAACAGAGCTTCTGTTGCATGAAGGAGATATAAATGTTTGTGTAGGTCATTGTGTCACATCCACCTCGCCGATATGCCATGTGTATTGATGTTACAAAATGAGGTGGCCAGTGTTGCTTGTTGCTGCCATCCAGAGCATTGTTCACACATAGATATTCTCTATAGGTTGATTACACACCTCTTTGGATTTAGCTGTTTTGTATTATAACTTATAGTATGCTGTTTCAAGGCAATAGCACACTGAAGATTTATTATGCATAAATTCAGTTACAATTAAATATCAGTTAATGATGCATTGACAATATAAGCCTTCAAAGAAACTATGATAGCTGACACAAAAGCCGAAATTTGCATGTTTTCGGTGTAACATAACAGATGAGGACCTGGACTACAGAGCTGAAGGACGTAGGTACACATTCTGTTATATGCTAAATTTTTATCTTCGTTAGCATTTTCAATACATTCTCGGACTTCCTTACATATGTAATACAAGGGTCAGCTGCAGTTTGCATGAAAATACTTTGAGACGACAAGGTTATTTGGATATATTTAATAAATTCTCTTATGTTTTAACCACACTTCTATTTTTCCAACAATACCTTACACTTTTCGAATTTCCATCATTTTCAAAACTGGTTTCAGAAGATATGAAAATATGATACTTTTCACCACTGTTAAGATACATAATACAACAACTAAAATATGGTATGTCAGCCACAGAGAATTGGTCATTAGATAAATTTATCACGTCAGCATTCTCAATCACAATACAAGTGAAAACTGCTACCAAAGGAAAATTTTGGAAGCTAAGTGAACTAAACCGCTAGGCGGTGCTGGTTACTTGGTACACTCTGCAACATTATATCGTATAAGACAATTTCACCAGTGAATGTGGATCACTTTACAATGTTTTACAAGAAGGTATTACTTTACAATACAACATGTATCATATCTTTTTCTCTCTCTTTTTGAGTGGTCGAAACTAATACAGGAGAAGGCACTGATTGGCGCTGGGACCAACTGCCTATTAACAAACTAATCTCTCTTTTTTTGAGAACTTACAGCATATAAGTTACTATCATCAGTAAAAGTTCATAAACATTTGATAAAAGTTAAAATTATAGAGATTACTAGAGTGTTGGTTAAAGTTGGCACACATGAGATAATGTACATAAGATCTTCTGTTGTTGTATGACAATAAAACTGTTTTCTGTGAATGACAAACATAGTAGAGCGCCATGACACAATTAAAGATGGGTGGGAGGGGTGAAGGGGTACACAATATTATTCTTGACATATTAAAATATCATGTAAAACTATTTGTAATACTGTGACTACAAATGTTTATGAAATGACAACATTAAATAAAATAACATGAAAGCATTGTGGAACAATTAGCTGTTGTCAACAGTTTTCAACTTTTGCCATGCAGCATGAGGCGTGAACCACTGAGCGACCACTTATGAATATCATGATGTTGATGTTTGGTATGTGGGGCTCTCAACTGTGTGGACATCAGCACCCGTACAAAGCCCCAATTTTTACACAGTCCAGCCTAGCAACTACACAAATGATGATGATGATCATTAAATGATGGGAAAAATACAAACACTTAGTCCCAGGGCAGAGAATATCCCCCACCTGGCTGGGAATTGATCCTAGGAGCCCATGATCCAGAGGCAGGAATGCTAGCCGCTAGACCACCAGTTGCAGGCGCGCATACGAATACTCTATCAGCCTATGACCAATACGTGCAACATGCGAAAGACATTCTAAAATAATTAAACTTATACTCATCCTGTACACAAAACAAAACACAGGAGTAATCCACACAAAAGTGCATAGTCGGGGGAAAAATACAGAAAGGTACACCATTTATCACAGAAAGAATACTGTGTAGTGGAGAACTGTAGTACATCACGATCTACCGAAGCACCACGATGGTGGCTGAACTTTAAGTCCTGTAAATAGACTGAAAAACTAGTTCTTTGTTAAATTATTGTTTCTTTAGTATTTCTGACGAAAATTTTGATTTAATCTGGAAAATCTCCAATTCATAAAGCGCATTTAATAGCAACCCTTTTGGGCTGTTGTGCGGAATTTTAAGATTAATTTGAATTTCGCCTAACGAATTTTTTTTCTTTGGAAAAGATGCCTTTTGCTTTCATACATATGCTCTCTAAAAAGTTTCTCGAGGTACCTACCAGTATGTCCTACATAAAATTTTTCACAGTCACCACATTTAGCCCTGTAAACTCCTACGCTCTCATAATTATAAAGCCTGACATCAGTCGAGTGTCACAATTTGTTCCCTAATTTACTGTTAATTTTGTGCCCTAAACTAATATTATGGTTCTTGAATCTATTTACTACTCGCTCAGTGAATGTTCTGTTATATGGAATACTCATCCTTATTCCTTGCTGTTTTTTTACTGTTGAATGCTTCTGTTATTTATAAGCTTAATGTACAGACACCTAACGTCTTTACTATTACAACGATTCGACCTTGCTATCTGTTCTAAAAGATGCAATTCTTTCTCAATGCCATTCTCATTTAAGTGCAGCTTTATTAACTATTTAGCCCAAAAATAGGCCCATTTATGCTCTTTTGGGTGGCATGAGTCCGCTGGTACAATGGCATCTGTAAACATTGGCTTCCTAAAAATGCCAAAAGTCAGTTTGTCAGTGGATCTATTTATAGTAAAATGGAGAAAATTTATAGTTCGTTCAGTTTCGTGTTCAACTGTAAAGACTAGGTTGGGGTGCACACTGTTAAATTAATAAAGTTGTCATTTTATATACAATTGTAGTCACAGCATTAAAAACAGTTTTACAGGATTTTTGAATACCTCAAAAGTAATTTTGTGTACCCCTTCACCACTCCCACTTCTTTGCATCATGGCGCTCCGTAAGTTTGTTATGCATAGAAAACAGTTATTGTCATACGACTACAGAAGATCTTATGTACATTATCTTCAGTGAGCCAACTTCAAACAATTGCCTTCCAACCCTCAAGTTATCTCTATCATTTTAACTTTTATTATATATTTATACATCTTTACTTATGATACTAATTTATGTGTCATACATTGTCAAAGAAAAGGAGAGGTTTGTTTGTTAACGAACAGTTGGCCCCAGTACCAATCAGCGCCTTCTTCCAATGAATTAGAATTAGTTTCGCCCACTCAGAAAAAAAAGAAAGACGATATGTTTTTGTAAAGCACTGTAAAGTGATTTCCATGTTTACTGATGAAATTGTCTTATACGATGTAATAATGAAAATTGTGGATGCAAACATTAACAAATTGAAGCATGTACCACATAACCTGCACTGCCTAGCGGTTTAGCCCACCTGGCTTCCAAAATTTTCCCTTGATAGCAATTTTCACTTGTCTTGTGATTGAGACAGCTGACGTTATACAGTGTATCTAATGAACAATTTTTTATGACTGAAATACCACTGGTAAGCTAGGAAGCCATATTTTATTCATTGTACTACATCTCTTGTCAGTGGTGAAATGCATCATATTTTCAGGTCTTCTGATATCAGTTTTGTATTGTATTTTGTTGCCTTTGAAATGATGGAAAGTCGAAAAGTGTAAGGTGCTTTTTGAAGAATAGAAGTGGGTCAAAACATAAGAAAAGTTATTAAAAGTAATATAAGTATGTTATGAAATAAACGTCTTGCAGTTTTCGAATGTGTTTTTAGTCAAGATCCTAAGAGGACATTTTAAGTTCCTGCAAGTGAAATGAGCAGCAATAAAATTCGTATTCCTCCTTGTCACAAATATTTTGGTCCTGATTTCAGAATACGTGGTGACTTCTGAGTCGTCATTATGTGGGAACCTAAGAGGACAGTTTAAATTTCTGTGAGTGAAACGAGTAGCAACAAAGTGCATGGTCCTCCTTGTCACAAATATGTGGCTGTTTATTTCCTAGTGTAGACAAAGATCATGAAGAGACAGATAGTTCACATGTTACAACCAATTGGACTTCCAGCTAACATAATTCTGCCACTAACTATGGGCCAATTTCCCTTTGTTACCAGAAAGCTGTTCATCTATCATGTAAGTTGGTTACGTGATCCAAAGGACTGATAAGGCAGACATCATGCACTTTGCTTCATTCTTATACGACTTATGTTTGTTTAAAAAAAGATGTTGAAAATTTGTAGGTATGTATATTACTACTTAGCTTTATACGAATGCTCTTATCAGACAGAAAAAGTTGTCAAGGGTAAATGACTCTATCAGTTTTATGCATATTTCTGCGGTGTATTCAGTATTTAGATTGCTTGGGGTAGTTACCAAAAAGCCTTGATATTCTTCAAATACAATGACTGTTCAGAAGAGGGGAGCAGAGTTTATTGTTCCTTTGAGTAATCTATTTGTATATCTGTCTGGTTTTTGGGTGAAATGGACTACTGATTTCCATTTCTGTTGGATTTCTGTTGGAGAAGAAACTGGTGTTAGTATTTTTCATTAAAATAAACACAAAAGCTATAAGCTGTGACTATGTTAGCAAAACAGGTACTAGTAGCTTTTTCCCATTGTTAAAATTTTGCCTGAGTCTAGATTTATTACAAAATATTATTTTAGATGACATCATTGAAATCAAATATGCAGAATATGGTTTAGCTATCCTATATGCCACAGTGGGTACTATAACTTTGACAAAAGCGAATAAACTTTTCAATGATAAACAAATTTATTTTTCGATCCCTTCAGCACACATCCATCAAAACTAGCAACTTTCTTCCCTGTTTACTGATTATTGATTTATTTTTTGTGCTATCATTTCTGTTTCACAAATTGTATGAACAGTGGCTTTTACCAGTCCAGAAGAACATTTGAGGAAATCTTACGAGAAAATAATTTAGTAATATATATACATTAATGTCCATCATGTAGGTTAATAACTATAATATAATGACAAGTCGATGAAAAATCTAGGTCTGTCATTTGCTTAAATAAGATTAATATGTCAGTTATTTACAATTTGAACATCAGAAGACCCTTAGTTAAACCTTGTATATTTGTCCATATAAGCACATAAACTTGTTCTCATAGATTACTTAGCCTCATGATCTTTAGGCTTAAGGAAGAATTATCATCTCAAAATACGTTATACCATTGTGCATCAATAAATGGTAGTACACTGCCTAACAAAGAAAGGATAGTACCCAAAAGGTATGGCTGAATGTCAGTGTAACTTTGTACATGTACACACCATCAATCGGTATGTAAAAGATTCTAGTGCTATTATCTGTGACTGGTAGAAGAGCCACCAACAAGCGATAGTGTTGTTCATACTAAGTGTTTTTACCAGGCCTTGTAGGGTAAGTGTCCGCCCCCGGTAGCTGAGTGGTTAGCGTGACAGAATGTCAATCCCAAGGGCCCGGGTTCGATTCCCAGCTGGGTCGGAGATTTTCTCTGCTCAGGGACTGGGTGTTGTGTTGTCCTAATCATCATCATTTCATTCCCATCGACGCCGAAGTGGCGTCAAATCGAAAGACTTGCACACGGCGAATGGTCTACCTGACGGGAGGCCCTAGTCACACGACATATTTTTTGTAGGGTAAGTAAGGTATACCAGGGGCATGAACAGCTTCAGTTATTGTGTGATCACTATGAAGGACACAGAGATACTGCATAGTTGTTTGGTATAGCATTATCAGCACCTCACAGAGTTTGAAAGGGGCCTCCATTGTGTATCTCCATTTAGGTGGTTGGTCAGATTGTACAATGATCTTATTTTTGCACGTAATAGTGGCCTGATGTCAGAGTGCATGAGAATGTGTGGGCAGGCACACTCACCTTCAAGATTCCTGCCAACCATGCCTGTGAACAACAAGGAAAGATAACCATATTGTGCACCAAGCACAATGCAGTCCTTACACATCTGTGCCTGCCATCTGAGAAAAGTAATAGACTCCCTGCAACATTCTGTCATGCAGCACCATTGGACAGAGACTAGCTTCAGCTCGACTAGGGAATTAATGTCCCATGTTTATTAGTCCTACAACAATAACAGCCGCATCTGGAGTGATGCCACAACTGAGAAACATGAATTGCACCACATTGTGTTCAATGGTGAATGTGATTCTGTACTACCTCAGATGACCATGTTGGTGAGGATGGCGGGGAACTGGTGTGTGGTCCCAGTCTTCCAGTGTTTTGGAGAGGGACAGTGGTGTTACTCTTGGTGTCATGGTGTGGGGAGCCATTGGGCAGGAGTTCAGGTCATGGCTGGTAGTGATTGAGGTAACTTTGATAGCACTATGGTACATCGTGGACATCATGCATCTGCATTTGCCGTACTCATGTGACAGTATTATTGTGCCTTTTTTGAACAGGACAGTGCTCATCCAAACATGGTGTGCCTCTATGAACTGTCTGTGTGATGCTGAGGTACTCCTGAGGCCAGCAAGATCCCCAGATCTGTCTCTGATAGAATATGTATGGGACCAATTCGTGGGTGAATTCCGTCCCAGCGGCAGTCTCCTGAATGTCAGGGACCAGTTACAACATTTGTGGACCAGGAGAAAGTACAAAGACTTTATGACACTCTTCCCAGCCGAACAAGTGCATGCATCCTAGCCAGAGGGGTCCTAAAGAACAGAAACTAAGTATATATATATATATATATATATATATATATATATATATATATATATATATATATATATATATCGCAATATTATGTGTGGAATTCCTTATTATGAGATGAATTCAGCTTAAAAAAATTTTACGCTTATTACAAGTGTGGGAAGTGGGGTATCGGCGTTGTGATAGCAGAATAGTGACACAGAACAGAGATATGATTTCTACACTATTTATTAGTAAGCTCATATACATACACACGCAAGTCTTACGATCTTAGTGGGCATGCTCCCTTCCAACCCTCACCGGGCAGCGATCCTCATTTACCGGGTCAGAGATGTTACGCCGCTACAATACGATAAATAATCAGATAGAGATTATACCATGGGTGTCATTAATTCCTGCATTGTTTTTGACATCACAATTTATGAGTTAATACGAAACTGAATTTCATATTATAATTTTCAAAGAAACGTAGGAAGTGCTACAATGATAGTTGTTTGGCGCATTTCGATCTATTTTCAATTCTATCGATATTGTGCAGTTTTCGATAACCAATGCAGTTCGAATGTCAAACGCGGAAGATTGACAATGTGTTTAGGTTGGTTGTCGTCTGCAGTAAACAACTTGCGGCGGTAAATTTTTGTATCTTAAAAATAGATTAGTGGCGCTGTTGCAGAGTTATCTCGCTGTTTGTGTTATCCAGCGCTCATTGTGATAAATCAAAGTAAGTAATAAAAAGAGCTAGTGCAATTAATAATGACTGTTGCTTAAAGACTAAGAGTTATGAAATTGTTCGCAGTGCGCCGAAAACTTTGTTTTGAGTGTTGACCAGATACACATCACACAGAGATATTTAATAATGCCAAGCAGTCTTTCACTTAAATGGCTTTTGTGAGTTTTTTGATACAGTTATAATATGTTACAGAACTCACAGAAGCGTGCAATTAGTCTACATGTAGCATAACTGGCTTTAGGAGTAAGAAAGAAAGAAATATTATGTAGATTGCCGTAGAAGGAAAATGCGGAATGAATCATTTGTTCGGTATTAATCAGAACAGGGAACTGAAATAGTTCATTTGTACAATGAACGAGGTTGTTTGAGAGAGCAGCAAGCAGGTGGATACCTTCTCAGCAGGTACTAGGAGAAGCTGGTAACTGGCGGTAGTGGGTGATGAAGCTCAACAGTGATGAAATGAATTCTTAGCAATTTATTTTCGTGGATGTAATTCCTGCGTTTCTCTTTTACGGTGTTGTATAAAATCCCATTACATGGCGTTGCCCATTAATGTAAAACCTTTCACCCAGCTCCCTGTACGCAGAAATTTCTGGCCATTGTATTGTTAGCATAAGTGGAATGTGATCTGTAACGTTTTTTTATCTGAGGTGTGATATTGCACTATACCAAAAACCTGTAATCACTACCAATAAGCTATCAAACAACACACAAGCAATTAAATGTATCCTTCAATACAGGAACAGCTACACACAGAAATAATACATAACAAAAATATATTTAAGGAATGTTTGTAATGCAAGTGGAACACACACATACAATTTGTGACACAGGTAATGAAAAGCCATGAAGCACACACCACATAGTGAAACCAGCAAACTGAAGACAGCACACATGGAAACATCCCACCCCTACTTCTCTCTCCACTCTGTGTACAACAAGCAACGTATAACATATTCACTTGCTCTATGAGAATTGTCTACAAATTGGCCTATTCAATTGTAGAAATGTGAACATCATAAAGAAAAGCACTCTGTATAGACAACATAACATAGAAAAACTTAGAACACACAAATACATAGTTTAAACATGCAGCAAATTCAAAACATTGTATTTTGAGTGGCCGAGAACCTTAAATAGATACAGTTCATATTCCACATCTATGAGTCATTTAGAGTACACAATCATTACCGACATAAATGTAGATACACTGTCAATAATTTATACATTTATCCACAGTCTACACAGAAAACTCACCATTGAAGAAATTCCCACATAGAGACAACACTGTAGTAGTAGGGAAACTTATTTTAAATGAATATACGAAATTCTGAAAAAGCATACTATTCAACACATGAAAGTGATCATAAATGAGACAGACAGCCCATGAAATTACACTCCAGGCACTGGATGAAAACAATTGAACAGTGAATGCTGCAGCATATACAGTAAGAATATAAACTTTTGTTGTGTGAAATTAGTCTCCAGTAAATCAAAGTGCCATTGATAAATAACATGTGCAGTGTTTTTTATGAATATATGCACAAAGAGTATAGCACTGAAGAAACTAAGTATTTACAGTGAGGGGAAAAAATACACACTCTAATATAAATGGTTTGTGATTTTCATTACTGTCACCTGTCTTCCAGAACAATCATGTTGTTGCAGATGAAAAGCTACATAGCAGCAACAAGTGAACATCACAACCTTCTTCACCAGTAATCGTACAAATTACAATTGTATCACCAAACAAGATTAGACTTAAGTTTTCGCCAATATTGTTACTTTTTTAAATATAAAATAAAACATATAATACAGAGGTGCTGTAACAGATACTATTGAGTCAAAACATTATGACCACCTGCTTAATAGTGTGTTGGTCTACACAGTAAGTTTCAATTTTGTGTGGCATGAAATTGACAAGACCTTGGTAAGTTTATGGAAGAATGTGGTCCAAGATGTCTACCCACAGGTCACACATTTTCCTCAAATTGCATACTGGTGATTTGAGGATACAGAGCTTTTGCACAATAGTGTCCCAATTGTGTCCCATCAGGTTAAGATAAGGAAACTTTAGCAGCCGAGACATCAACATAAGTTCACTATAGTGTTTCTGAAACCATTACAAAAGAATTCTGGCCTTGAGACAGTTATCTTGCTGGAAGATGCCATTCCTGTGTTGTTGTTGTTGTTGTTGTTGTTGTTGTTGTTGTTGTGATCTTCAGTCCTGAGACTGGTTTGATGCAACTCTCCATGCTACTCTACCCTGTGCAAGCTTCATCGTCTCCCAGTACCTACTGCAACCTACATCTTCTGAATCTGCTTGGTCTCCCTCTACGATTTTTACCCTCCACACTGCCCTCCAATACTAAATTGGTGATCCCTTGATGCCTCAGAACATGTCCTACCAACCGATCCCTTCTTCTGGTCAAGTTGTGCCACAAACTTCTCTTCTCTCCAATCCTATTCAATACTTCCTCATTAGTTATGTGATCTACCCATCTAATCTTCAGCATCCTTCTGTAACACCACATTTCAAAAGCTTCTATTCTCTTCTTGTCCAAACTATTTATCGTCCATGTTTCACTTTCATACACGGCTACCCTCCATTCAAATACTTTCAGAAATGACTTCCTGACACTTAAATCTATACTCAATGTTAACAAATTTCTCTTCTTCAGAAACGCTTTCCTTGCCATTGCCAGTCTACATTTTATATCTTCTCTACTTCGACCATCATCAGTTATTTTGCTCCCCAAATAGCAAAACTCCTTTACTACTTTAAGTGTCTCATTTCTTAATCTAATTCCCTCAGCATCACCCGACTTAATGCGACTACATTCCATTATCCTCGTTTTACTTTTGTTGATGTTCATCTTATATCCTCCTTTCAAGACGCTATCCATTCCGTTCAACTGCTCTTCCAAGTCCTTTGCTGTCTCTGACAGAATTACAATGTCATCGGTGAACCTCAAAGTTTTTATTTCTTCTCCATGGATTTTAATACCTATTCCGATTTTTTCTTTTGTTTCCTTTACTGCTTGCTCAATATACAAATTGAATAACATCGGGGAGAGGCTACAACCCTGTCTTACTCCCTTCCCAACAACTGCTTCCCTTTCATGTCCCTCGACTCTTATAACAAATTGTAAATAGGCTTTCGCTCCCTGTATTTTACACCTGCCACCTTTAGAATTTGAAAGAGAGTATTCCAGTCAACATTGTCAAAAGCTTTCTCTAAGTCTACAAATGCTAGAAACGTAGGTTTGCCTTTCCTTAATCTTTCTTCTAAGATAAGTCGTAGGGTCAGTATTGCCTCACGTGTTCCAGTATTTCTATGGAATCCAAACTGATCTTCCCTGAGATCGGCTTCTACTAGTTTTTCCATTCGTCTGTAAAGAATTCGTGTTAGTATTTTGCAGCTGTGGCTTATTAAACTGATAGTTCGGTAATTTTCACATCTGTCAACACCTGCTTTCTTTGGGATTGGAATTATTATATTCTTCTTGAAGTCTGAGGGTATTTCACCTGTTTCATTCATCTTGCTCACCAGATGGTAGAGTTTTGTCAGGACTGTCTCTCCCAAGGCTGTCAGTAGTTCCAATGGAATGTTGTCTACTCCGGGGGCCTTGTTTCGACTCAGGTCTTTCAGTGCTCTGTCAAACTCTTCACGCAGTATCGTATCTCCCATTTCATCTTCACCTACATCCTCTTCCATTTCCATAATATTGTCCTCAAGTACATCACCCTTGTATAGACTCTCTATACACTCCTTCCACCTTTCTGCTTTCCCTTCTTTGCTTAGAACTGGGTTTCCATCTGAGCTCTTGATATTCATACAAGTGGTTCTCTCCTCTCCAAAGGTCTCTTTAATTTTCCTGTAGGCAGTATCTATATTACCTCTAGTGAGATAAGCCTCTACATCCTTACATTTGTCCTCTAGCCATCCCTGCTTAGCCATTTTGCATTTCCTGTTGATCTCATTTTTGAGACATTTGTATTCCTTTTTGCCTGCTTCACTTACTGCATTTTTATATTTTCTCCTTTCATCAATTAAATTCAATATTTCTTCTGTTACCCAGGGATTTCTACTAGCCCTCTTCTTTTTACCTACTTGATCCTCTGCTGCCTTCACTACTTCATCCCTCAAAGCTACCCATTCTTCTTCTACTGTATTTCTTTCCCCCATTCCTGTCAATTGTTCCTTTATGCTCTTCCTGAAACTCTCTACAACCTCTGGTTCTTTCAGTTTATCCAGGTCCCATCTCCTTAAATTCCCACCTTTTTGCAGTTTCTTCAGTTTTAATCTACAGGTCATAACCAATAAATTGTGGTCAGAGTCTACATCTGCCCCTGGAAATGTCTTACAATTTAAAACTTGGTTCCTAAATATCTGTCTTACCATTATATAATCTATCTGATACCTTTTAGTATCTCCAGGGTTCTTCCATGTATACAACCTTCTATCATGATTCTTAAACCAAGTGTTAGCTATGATTAAGTTGTGCTCTGTACAAAATTCTACCAGGCGGCTTCCTCTTTCATTTCTTAGCCCCAATCCATATTCACCTACTACGTTTCCTTCTCTCCCTTTTCCTACTACCGAATTCCAGTCACTCATGACTATTAAATTTTCGTCACCCTTCACTATCTGAATAATTTCTTTTATTTCATCATACATTTCTTCAATTTCTTCGTCATCTGCAGAGCTAGTTGGCATATAAACTTGTACTACTGTAGTAGGTGTGGGCTTCGTATCTATCTTGGCAACAATAATGCGTTCACTATGCTGTTTGTAGTAGCTTACCCGCATTCCTATTTTCCTATTCATTATTAAACCTACTCCTGCATTACCCCTATTTGATTTTGTGTTTATAACCCTGTAGTCACCTGACCAGAAGTCTTGTTCCTCCTGCCACCAAACTTCACTAATTCCCACTATACCTAACTTTAACGTATCCATTTCCCTTTTTAAATTTTCTAACCTACCTGCCCGATTAAGTGATCTGACATTCCACGCTCCGATCCGTAGAACGCCAGTTTTCTTTCTCCTGATAACGACATTCTCTTGAGTAGTCCCCACCCGGAGATCCGAATGGGGGACTATTTTACCTTCGAAATATTTTACCCAAGAGGATGCCATCATCATTTAATCATACAGTAAAGCTGTATGCCCTCGGGAAAAATTACGGCCATAGTTTCCCCTTGCTTTCAGCCGTTCGCAGTACCAGCACAGCAAGGCCGTTTTGGTTAATGTTACAAGGCCAGATCAGTCAATCATCCAGACTGTTGCCCCTGCAACTACTGAAAAGGCTGCTGCCCCTCTTCAGGAACCACATGTTTGTCTGGCCTCTCAACAGATACCCCTCCGTTGTGGTTGCACCTACGGTACGGCCATCTGTATCGCTGAGGCACGCAAGCCTTCCCCACCAATGGCCAGGTCCATGGTTCATGGGGGGACTCCTGCATTATTTGATTATTATTTGATTTTGTTTTTATATCTCTGTACCATACTCAACTGACCAGAAGTCCTATTCTTCCTGCTATCACGTTTCACTAGTTCTCACTCCATCTAACACGAACATATCCATTTCCCTTTTTAAATTCTGTAAGCTAACTACCAGAATCAGAATTTGATTGTCTTGTGATGTACATACATAAATCATTGATTTAAAGTCCAGGAGACTTGTCAGTGTGTCAAACGAAGAAAAGAAACAATCTTAATTTACAAAAGTTATTACAAATTTGTTCAATCACTCTACAAAAAAATCTTTATCATCCTCTAAAAATTCCATGAGTGAATAACAACATTACTATACTAGGATTGCATGTAATCTTATTTTCAGTAAACCTAGTTCCACACTGTGAAAGTTTTTCATTTTTATTATTTTTTATTACAACTTTTGACAGCCATTTAATGAGGAATCTTGGAGTAGAGTTTTAGGCTATGGGATGGCAACATTAAGGTATAGTTGTTTCTTGTGCAACACATGTTGAAAATGATTTTCTACAAATAATTGTGGATTGTTATTGTTAGAGACAAACAGTTCATAGAGGTGAACAAATGGAATGTTAATTTTTTTAGATCCTCAAGTAAAGGTCGACATGATTCGCTAGCTTAATGTTACATACATTTCTAATGATACCTTTTCGAAGTAATAATATTCTATTTGCACTACTTGCATTTTCTCAAAAGATTATTCTGTTTCGTACAATGGATTCAGAATATATGTGGTAAGCAACTTTCCTAGTGTCACTTGCATAGGACAGTATTGTCATCGTGAATTCTAGACTATTCAGCTTGTTTGCCAAGTAAATTATAGGCTATGCAGAGACCAAGAAATTTTTTTTTTCTAAGAATATCCCCAGGAATTTGACAGATGCAGATTCTTATGGATAGTTTGGAAGTCACTTGATTTTGACTGTTTAGTTTTAAACTGTATCAGATGTTTTTTTTTCTTGTTTTAGCTTAAATCCATTTACATCAAACCAATGTTCTAAACTATTTATGGTGTTAATAACTCTTTGAGCAATTTGTTCTATGGTCTCACTTTCAGTGAGTACAGATGTGTCGTCTGCAAATATGACTGAGTGTGATGTTATATTTAGCTGTAAATCATTTACATAAAATAGAAACAGCATTGGATCAAAGATGGAACCTTGTGGAATGCTCTGTGAAATAATTTTCCATTTGAGAAACAATTCACTGCACCTGATGTTACAACTAATCTTTGATTTCTACCTGTTAAATATGGTTTGAACCATTTCAAAGCACTGCCATTTATTCCATGTCTTTCTAATTTATATAACAATAGAGAATGATTTACACAGTTAAAAGCCTTTGTAAGGTCACACAAGATTCCTGTGACATTTTGGGATTTGTCCAGAGATAAGCAAATTTTCTCATCAAATTTGTTGGTAGCACTTATTGTAATTTCCCTTACTGGAAGCCAAACTGATTTAATATGATAGATTTTGCCATGAAATTTTCAATCTGGATCACAACAACTTTTTCTAATACTTTTGAAAATGGTGGAATGAGACTTACTGGATGGTAGTTTACTACATCTTCCTTTGAGTCTTTCTTAAATAAATGCTTTACTACTGTGTACTGTAGAGCATCTGGAAAGCATAGATCTTCAAATGACTGTGTTGTTATTTTAGATAGGGGTGCTGATGTTACACTTGAAATATTTTAATTACACCAGTGGGTATTTCAGCCCATCCAGTCAAATTTTTATTTTTAAGGAAGGATATTACTTTTTCTACATCTTTAGCTTTAATTTTTTGGAGTTCAGTTATAACTTGCTTTTATCATGATTGATACCAGAGGGTTCGACATTATATAGGTAACAACTGACATTAACATCTGATTTTGATGCATTTATGAAAAACTCATTGATACATTCTTATATTTCTGAAGGACTTACAATGGATTGCCACCTACTTTAATTTTGGGAATTAGTGGTCTGCTGGATATTACACCAAGTTTATAAAATCTGAATTCGTATTACTTTTCAGTTCATTATGTAACTCTTCTCTCTCTCTCTCTCTCTTTGTTTTTTTGCGCTTGTCACTTCTATATGTACCGTTTCAGTTTGCTTGTCATTTTTTATGTAAACTGGGGGGGGGGGGGGGGGGACAGGGGAAATAGATCCCAATTAAGGAATATAAATTCCACACCCCCACCCCCACCTCCACCTTCCCCCCGTAGGGTACCAGTTTTCTTTCTCCTGATGACATCATCCTCCTGTCCACACCCGGAGAGCCAAATGGGGGACTACCTAATCTACCTATTTTATACAGCAGGATGCCTTCATCAGTAAGCAATAAATTTAGACCTGCATACTGTCAAGAAAAATAACACTGCAGTATCCCTCCCTCTCTTCCAGTCAATCACAATACAAACATAGCAAGGCCACGGTGGCTAATGCTAGTAGCCAGATCAGACAGTCATCCAGACTGTTGCACCTATTCAGAAACCACAAGTTTGTCTGGTGTCTCCACAAATACCCCTTCATGGTGGGACGTAGTTTGTATGGAAAACATTGGGTGTTTTTAATATTATCTTAGCAATTACAAATCATATATTACTGGCCAGAAAGATACTATTTTCATAAAATCTAAGAAAACAACAGATTATAGAGGAGGGGGTGGGGGGATTGAAAAATTTGTTCCACGTAAATATTTCAGATCTCACAGGTAGCTGGGGCTTGTCTTACCGTTGTTTGATTTAGCCAAAATTTTTGCACAAATTTTTTTATTGGTATAAGGTAATTCCCTTGTCTGGCTGCTGTTAGTCTCCAATGGTGTGGCATGACACAAAATGTTCCGAGGAGTCCAGCACTTGTTCTTGGATGGCATGTGCAGATTTGATGGGGTTATGATGTGCTTGGTCCCCGATATGATTATGATTTCTTGTAGTAGTCAGAAATGGTTGCCAGCAATGTTGGCAACCAGTATACTTACATTCACACACAGTCCAACATTGGGCAACTCACATCAAAATGCTCCACAAATCTGCATATTGCATATTAGACCAGCAAGCCAAATGGAGATACAAATGAGGCTGTCTTCAAAGTGTCAGTTGTCGACAACGCTGTCTCACATGAGTGCGCAGTATCTCCATGTCCTCAACAGTGAACATTCATCACATGCTGTTCACACCCCTTATATACCCTACTAGGACTGGTTGAGTTTGATAATGTAGCACATTAATGAATGGAAATATACAGAATAAACCGCTTGCTTTATTTTTAAATCACCTGTAGCAGTAGTTGTATGCTTGCAATATATTATTCTCGGCAGTTAATTTTCCATTTAAAGTTGTTAAATATCCCTAGTTCCAAAAATTTAACACTTTCTACTGCTTTTGTTTCGTTGTTTGAGGAGATTTTTTTTGTGCTTTATGGAATTCTATGAAAAGTTCTTGTGAGAACGAAGTGATTTCTGCTGCTATGGTGAAGATAGTAGCAGTACAGAAATTTGCTTAACTTCTCTTATAGTAATTAAGAGAGAGCAGATAAGATATCTACTTTGTACATTCAGAAAAATTTAAAAGCAATTGATGCATCTTTGAGAGGTGTCAAATGACTTCAAAATGGCACTCCACTGACTCAAAGAGTTACATCACAACAAACACAAACTTTTAGGGTCAACAAGGTATGATGGCTACTCTAGAATAACTAAAACACATAGGGGTAGCTACTTACAGCAATATACAGCAATACAAAGGAAACTGACTTAAAAGGAACTTGAAGAAGAATAGTGAAATGTGTCTGATAGGGAAAGAACATTTTGAAGAAAGTAAATGGATCACTAGAAAAAAACTGCAACTTTTTATTTATTCATTTATTTTTACTGTCCTCTCCCATACTACCAGTGCATGTCATAGCTGAATTTATCAAGTTCAGAGTTAGACCTCATAACAAGCCCTGTTACTGTGATCTTCAGCCTGAAGACTGATTTTATGCAACTCACTGCACTGGTCTCATGCGCTAGCCTCTTCATCTCTGCATAACTACTGTACTCTACATCCATATCAACATGGTTACCGTAATCGAGCCTTGGTCTCCCTCTACAATTTTTACACACCATGTATCCCTCCAACAATAAATTAATTACTTTTTGATTCCTTAGGATGTACCCTATCAACTGGTACCTTCCTTACATCAAGTTGTGCAATGAATTTCTAACATTGTGACTTGTTTTAAAAGCCAAAAATTTGAACATGTAACTCTTTATTGTGACTGTGAAGCTGTTATGCAGATCTGGATGGAAAGACCTTGAAGCAGATGAATTCTGTATATCTGGATTAAAGGCTGTAAGTTTTTCAAGTGAACATCCATTTAGAACAGGGATTGCCATGTTTACAAGAAAAAAGAGGGAATTGGAGATGATTGGGGAGTGACTTGTATGATGAGCCCACGAAAAGGAGTGAGACTTCATCGGGGAAAATTTAAGCCTTCATCAGAAAAAGTGATAGAAACACACACACACACACACACACACACACACACACACACACACACACACACACACATATGGCCGCCGTCTCTGGCAGTACAGACTGGAATGCCATTCTAGTCCAAGCTGCTGGAGATGGCTGTCATGTATGAGTAAGCTGTGCTTGCTTGTGTTAATGAATCTGTGTGTTTCTCTTTCTTTTTCTGACAAAGACTGTGACCAAAAGCTAATGTGTATGTGTCTTTTTATTGTGCCTGTGTGCAACTTCACATCATTGTTATGGTAAGTAGCAATCTATCTTTTCCTTACAGTGTTGACATTCAAACCTGGAGTTTCCATTGTTTAATTGGATCCTTCTATAGGCACACCACCTGACGTAAATGAAAACGTTAGAGAAAATCTCAGTTTGATAGTAATCAGGTTTCCACGTCCTACTATAATCATCAGAGGGAACTTTGGATCCAACAGTCAGTTGGGATTATTACTGTTTTGGTAGTGGTGGGAGTGAAACATTACTAAATGCCTTCTCTGAAAATGACTTGGAACAAATGATTCAGAGCTCCACTCAAGATGGGAATATATTGGATCTAATACACCTGACATCTTTGAGGTAACATTGAAACTGATCTTAATGATCATGAGGCAACTGTAGCAACGGTGAATGTCATATCTCAGTGTGAAACTTGAGGTTTTTATCTTGGGACAAGAGCATGTAGAGGAACTATGGCTCAAGTTTAAAAGAACAGTTGACCATGCTCTTAATAGATATGTATCCAGAAGAACAGTTTGTGATGGGAGAGACACTCCTAAAGAAACAGACTGATGAATAATGGGTGTAAAACAAGGCACAGAGCTGAAACTTCATGGCAGATTAAAACTGTGTACCGGACCAGGACTCGAATTCGGGACTTGTAGGAGATGAGGTACTTGGTGGAAGTAAAGCTGTGAGAATGGGACATGAATCGTGCTTGGGTAGCTCAGATGGTAGAGCACTTGCTCGCGAAAGCCAAAGGTGCTGAGTTCAAGTCTCGGTCCAGCACACAGTTTTAATCTGCCAGGAAGTTCCATAACAGTGCACATTCCACTGTAGAGTGAAAATCTCATTCTCAAGGCAGAGATATGTGGAATGAAACATGTGTGGTGGCTCTGCATCACAGGGTCCCGTATTCGATCCCCACCCAGGTTGAGGATTTTCTGTGCCTGGTGTCTGGGTGTTTGTGTTGCCTCACCACTTCATCATCATTCGGGAAAGCGCCGAGACTGGACAGTGCTAAGATTGGGAATTTGTATGTATGGGCACTGATAACCACACAGTTGAGCACCCCACAAACCAAAAATCATCATTATCTAAACATGTTTGACTGCCAAAAGAGCAGTGTATTAAGCCTTCAATGACTACTGCAGCAGAATATTTCAAAAAACATTACGAATCGGAGTTCTGGTTTCTCCAGTAGGAATTTTGGAACTTGTACTGTCATTTGCAATCCGCTTGTGGGAATAACTTAATGTCACTGCTTGTTGCGAATTGAGTTTGGAGATCACTAATCTGATTTTACAGTTCTTATTGTAGTCATAGAATCTGTCTTTCCATTTGAACCCATTTGAAGTCACTAGAGGTCACTGTTTCACTGTGTGTTGCTTGGGGTGTGTTCCTCTATACACGGTGATAATTCAGTAATATGCATGTAACTGAATAAACTGATTCTAGTCGTAAGATTATGAAGATAAACTGTGAGAATAGGAAGTGAACATCTTAGTCAGATGAAAGTGTAAATCAACACGTGCAACAAGTATTTGAGAAAGAAGGAAAGTTGTATGCGAAGCTGTCATGTTTGGCTAACACAGCTACCATTACCAATAAAAAGAGTCAAGGCTACATAGGAGGAAAAATGACACTAACCTTTGATTTATGTGGCGACACAAGCCTTCTGACTGGTTTGATGCAACCCTGCCACAAATTTCTCACTTGTGCCAACCTCTTAATGTCAAAGTAGCACTTGCATCCTATGTCCTCAATTATTTTCTGGGTGTATTCCAATCTCTGTCTCCCTCTAAAGTTGCCCCCAGTACCATGGAAATTATCCCCTGATGTCTTAACAAGAGTCCTATCATCCTGTTCCTTTTCCTTGTCAGTGTTTTCCATATATTCCTTTCCTCTCCGATTCTGTGCAGAACCACTTCATTCCTTACCTTATCAGTCCAACTAATTTTGAAAATTCGTCTGTAACACCACATTTCAAATGCTTGAATTCTCTTCTGTCCGGATTTTCCCACAGCCATACAATGCTGTGCTCCAAACATATATTCCCAGAAACTTCTTCCTCAAATTATGGCCTATGTTTGATAAGAGTATATTCTCTTGGCCAGGAATGCCCTTTTTGCCAGTGTTAGTCTGATGTCCTCCTTGCTCCATCCGTCATTGATTATTTTGCTGCCTAGGTACTAGAATTCCTTAACTTCATCTACTTCGTGACCATCAGTCCTTAAGTTTCTCACTGTCGTCATATCTGCTACTTCTCATAACTGTCATCTTTCTTCAATTGACTTTCAGTCCAAGTTCTGTACTCATTAGATTATTCATTCCATTCAGCAGATCCTGTAATTTTTTTTCACTTTCACTGAGGGTATCAATTTTATCAGCAAATTGTATAATTTATATTCTTTCACCTTGAATTTTAATTCCACTCTTGAATTTTTCTTTCATTTCCATCACTGCTTGTTTGAGGTATAGATTGAACAATAGGGGTGAAAGACTACATTCCTATCTTACTCCGTTTTCAATCCGAGCATTTTGTTCTTGGTGTTCCACTCATATTGTTGCCTGTTGGCTCTTATACATGTTGTATATTACCCAACTTTCCATGGTTTATCCCTATTTTCCTCAGAATTTTGCGCATCTTCCACCTTGTGACATTGTGAAACACATTTTCCAGGTTGACAGATCCTTTGAATGTCTTTTTTTCCCCTTCTTGCTTCCATTATCAACCGCAACATCAGAAGTGCCTCTCTGGTGCCTTTACTTTTCCTAAACCCAAATTGATCATCATCTAACACATCCTCAATTTTCTTTTCCATTCTTCTGTATATTATTCTTGTCAGCAACTTGGACGCATGAGCTGTTAAGCTGACTGTTCGATAATTCTTGCACTTGTCAGATTTTACAGTCTTCTGAATTGTCTGGATGATATTTTTCTAAAAGGTAGATGGTATATTGCCAGACTTATACATTCTACACACCAATGTGAATAGTGATTTTGTTGCCACTTCCCCTAATGATTTTAGAAATTCTTATGGACCGTTGGAAACTCTGATAGGAATATCAACAATGTTGGAAAAGACATATTGCTACTTACCATAAAGAAGATATGGTGGAGTTGCAGACAAGCACAGTTAAGACACTCACACAAAGCTTTCATCCACAGTCTCTGTCAATAAAAGAGAAACAGGCACCATTCATACACACAAGCAAGCACACCTCATGCACACTTGACTGCCAACTCCAGTATGTCGGGCTGGAATGCAACTATCACCTGGGACGCAAGCAGCAATCTGGACGGAGTGGGGAAGGGGAAGGTATAGTATTGTATGGGTGGAGAGATAAACGAATGCTGTCTGGTGGAGTATGCATGGATTAGAGTGCCAACAGGTGCAGCGTCAGGAGGTGTGGATCAGGGAGGTGAGGAAAAAAGGAGCAAAATAAAAGATGAGTGGGCAAAGATGGGTGGATGCATTGGTAGAGGACAGCAAATAAACAAGTTAGGAGATGAGAATGGGAAGGAAATTATAGGACAGAGTGGGTGGAAACTGTTGGATGGAAGGTGTGGGGACAGTATGTTACCACAGGTTGGGAGCAGAGAATGTGTTGTAAGGATAACTTCCATCTGCACAGTTCAGGTAAGCTGTAGTGAAGCAGCCAGTGAAATCTATTGTTTTATTTTCATCTGCATGCTGTGCCACAGGATGCCTTACTTTCCTCTTCGCCATTGTTTGGTGGTGGCTGTTTAAGCTGGTGGACAGCTGGTTGGTAGTTGTACCAATATAAAAAGCTAAGCAATGATTGAAGCAGAGCTGGTAAATGGCATAGCTGCTTTCACAGGTCACCTGGCCTATGATGGGGTAGAATGAAGCTGTGACAGGATTGAAATAGGAATTTCTGGGTAGGAGGATTGGGCAAGTTTGGCACTTGAGTCTTCCACAGGGATATGATCGTTGTGGCAGGGCGCTGGGATTGGGAATGGCATAGGGATGGACTAGGATGTTGTGGAGGTTGGGTGGTCCACAGAATACCACATTAGGGTAGATGGGAGGTATCACAGGTAGGATGTCCCTATTTCAGTGCCCTGACAAAAGATGTAGTTCAGTTTTTCCAGTCCGGGTTGGTACTGGTTGATGAAGGGAGGAGAAATGGCATGGGAGATCTGTTTGCAGACTAGGTCTGGGTAATAGTGCTTGTGTGTGAAGGTCTTGGTGAGACCGTCAGCATACTGATGTCACTGCAGATATGCTGTCCCCAGGTGGTCAGGCTGCATGAGAGGGATTTTTTGGTGTAAAGGGATGACAGCCGTCAAAATGCAGGTACTGTTGGTGGGTTTAATGTAGACAGAGGTGCGGACAGAGCCATCAGAGAGGAATAGGTCAACATCTAGGAAGATGGCACGCTGGATTGAGGACAACCATTTAAGTGGGTGGGAGAGAAGGTGTGAAGTTGTGCGGGAACGAAGGTAAGGTGTCTTGGCCCTGAGCCCAGATCAAGAAGATATCATCAATAAATCTGAGCCAGGCTAGGGGTTTGGTGTTTTGGGAGGCTAGGGAGGTCTCGAGATGGCCCATAAATAGGTTGGCATTGGAGGGTGCCATGCAAGTGTCCATGGCTGTATTTCTGCCTGCATGGCATTCTCCTATGCCAACCTTTTTATGAACCAGCTAGAGATGACCTTTCTAGCCGTCCAAAACATCAAATCCTATCCTGGTTCAGGCTCATTGATGATATCTCCATGATCTCGACTCAAGGCCAAGTCACCCGATCTTCATTCCTCCATAACCTCAACACCTTCTCTCCCATCTGCTTCATGTAGTCCTCCTCAACCTAACATGCCACCTTCCTAGATGTTGATCTCCTCCTCTCTGATGGCTCCATCTGCATCACTATTCACAATAAAGCCACAAACAACAAACAGTACCTGCATTTTGACAGCTGTCATTCCTTTCAAACCAAAAAATACCTCCCGTACAGCCTGGCCACTCAGAGACGGGGTATCTCTAGTGACAAAAACTTCCTTGATCAGGATGCTGAGGGTCTCATCAAGGTCTTCAAAGACAGGCACTATCCCGCAGACCTAGTCCGCAAACAGATCTCCTGTGCCATTTCCCTCATACTCAAATACTCCCACCATCCCCAAGAACCAGCCACAAAGAAGTGTCCCCTTCATCACTTAGTACCACACCAGATTGGAATCACTGAACCATATCTCTTGCCAGGACTCTGATTACAAATTGCTATATCTCCCCATTCTCATCTCCCATCCTTTTTTTTCCCCTGCTTTCTGCCATTACATCCACCCATCTTTCCCTGCTCCTCTCCTCTGTTGCTCCTTTTTTTCTCCATCTCCCTGCTCCACAAGCTCCTGATGCTGTGCATGCTGGCACACCACCAGACAGCATTCTTTTCTCTCCCCACCCGTACACATCTGTCCCTTTCCTTCCCCGCTCTATCCAGATTGCTGCTTGCTTTCCACGTGATAGTTGCATTCCAGCCCAAGATGCTTGAGTTGGTGGTCAAGTGTAAATGATGTGTGCTTGCTTGGTGTATGAATGGTGTGTGTCTCTCTTTTACTGGTTAAAGCTGTTGCCAAAAGCTTTGTGTAAGTGTCGTTCAAATTGTGTCTGCCTGCTGCAGCTTAATGTGTCTTCTTTACAGTAAGTAGCAATATGTCTTTTCCTACGTTGTTGATGGAATGTTGGCTATCCAAGGTGCCTTGGATCTTAAGTCGCCCAAAGCTCTATTAAATTCTGATTCTAATACTGAATCCCCTCTCTCTTCTATATCAACTCTTGTTTCTTCTACTATCACATCAGACTAGTCTTCTCCCTCAGAGAGGCCTTCAGTGTACTCTTTCCACCTATCCACTCATCTGCATTTAACAGTGGAATTCCATTGCACTTTTAATGTTATCACCCTTGCTTTTAATTTCACTGAAGGTTGTTTTGACTCTTCTTTATGCTGAGCCAGTCCTTCTAACAATCATTTGTTTTCTTGATTTCTTCACATTTTTCATGGAACCATTTCACTTTAGCTTCCCTGCACTTCTTATTTATTTCATTCCTAAGTGACTTGTATTTCTGTATTCCTAAATTTTCCCGAACATTTTTGTACTTCCTTCTTTCATCAGTCAGCCGAAATATTTCTTCTGTTACCCATGGTTTCTTCTCAGTTACCTTGTTTGTAACTATGTTTTTCTTTCCAACTTCTGCGACTGCCCTTCTCAAAGTCATCCATTCCTGTTCAACTGAAGTGCCTACTCAGCTGTTCCTTAGAAAACTTAGTGTCTCTCTTTGTGCCTTAGTACATCCTTATAACACTTCTTTTCACATTGATTCTTCCTGGCTTGTCTCTTGAACTTCAGCCTACTCTTCATCACTACCACATTGTGATCTGAATTTATATGTGCTCCTGTATATGCTCTTACAATCCAGTATCTGATTTCAGAATCTCTGCCATACCATGCTGTAATCTAACTTAAATCTTCTCGTATCTCCTGGCCTTTTCCAAGTATAGCTCCTCCTCTTGTGATGGAGCTTACGGGTGCTCAGTGGCAAAGTTATCAGTGTCTTCTTGTCATTATTGAACAGAGTATTAGCTATTACTAGCTGCAATTTATTGCAGAACTCAATTCGTTTTTCTTCTTTCTCATGCCAAATACCAAGCCCATATTCTCCTGTAGCCCTTTCTTCTATTCCTTCCCTTACAACTGCATTCTAGCCCTCATGATTATTAGATAGCCAGCCGCAGTGGTCTAGCGGTTCTAGGCGCTCAGTCCGGAGCCGCGTGACTGCTACGGTCGCAGGTTCGAATCCTGCCTCGGGCATGGATGTGTGTGATGTCCTTAGGTTAGTTAGGTTTAAGTAGTTCTAAGTTCTAGGGGACTGATGACCATAGATGTTAAGTCCCATAGTGCTCAGAGCCATTTTTTGATTATTAGCTTTTCATCTCCCTTTATGTACTGAATTACCCATTCAGTATCCTCACATACTTTTTCTCTCTCTTCAGCTTGTGACATTGATAAGTGTACCTGAACTACCATTGTTGGTGTTGGTTGGCTGTCAGTTCTGATGAGAACAACCCTGTCACTAAACTGTTCACAGCATCTCACTCTCTGACCCACCTTCCTATTCATAATGAACAGAACACCCGTTGTACCATTTTCAGCTGCTGTTGATATTACTCTACATTCGTCTGACCAGAAATCCTTATCTTCCTTCCACTCCACTCCGTTGACTATCACTATATCTAGCTTGAGCCTTAGCATTTCTCTTCTCTTATTTTCTAGCTTCCCTACCATGTTCAAACTTCTGGCATTCTGTGCCCCAACTCGTAGAAAGATATCCTTTCATTGCTTATTCAGTATTCAGTCTTCAGGAGCAGTATATATAGTTTTAATCATTACCAAAGTCAATGCTTCCCACAATACTAATAACTTCTTGTACCAACTTATATAGGGGATCATTCAGCCTACACACTTAAAGTATATGGGAGAAAATACTTAATGTGTGCTGTACTAAGATACCGTGGAAGGTAATCCACATATAACTATGTGCCGAGTGTTGATTTACGGCATTGACGAAGGTTTTAATAAATGTGATGGACAGAGCTTTCAGTTTATTTTCATTTGTTTCATTCTCTGTGGAGGGAACTGTGTAGTGGTTCTGCCTGGTTTATTTTATTTGTTTGTTGTCCTCGGTGTCGACGTACTGCGTTTCTACACTGCTGAAAAATGGGATGTGTAATTTGGACGTTGACTAGAGTAAATAATTTGGCCAACAGGTGCACAGTTGTGTATCACAGTCTTTTACTTTCACTTTTCGCAACCCCCCAATAATAAACAGTTATATATAGCCAGTGCACTATTGGTCAACTTTTGATAAGCCTCATTACTAGTTTGCATGTGAACCTACACGTACTGCTACTATAGTTTACTGTTAAACATCTACGGGCAGTAGAAACATATCCACAAAGTTCACAGTTCTTTTAGAATAATCAGGTATTTATGGAAACACACACTGTCATTGCATTAACACATGGCCTATTGGTGTAACACTTATTTCACTGTTAAGTTGATACATTGTTGTCATTCTAACCAACACAGGTTCCTCATCTGGAACTCTACCATGGACTGACTGACTCGTGACCATAAATCAGCCCCTTCTATGTCATCACAATAATAGGTGCTGAAACTACACTTTGTTTGAAGTTTTATTTACAGAAATTGCAATTAAAACTTAACTCATTAAATTAACTGACTACATTGAAAAATTACATCTTTTTAACGGTTTCTTTTACTACAAGGGTTAAGCCGAATTATTTGTTTACATCATGAAATTAAGAAATTTAATTACCTAAACAATACTTTTGACAAAACTTAATTACATCAGATTTAATTAAGGTCTGGCTTTGCCAACTGTGGACCCGGGGGTTAGAATAGGCCCGAGGTATTCCTGCCTATCATAAGAGGCGACTAAAAGGAGTCTCTCACCTTTCGACCTTTATGTGATGGTCCCCTGTAGGGTTTGATCCCCATTTTTCAAAATTTTCCCGAAGAGTGATCCAATTGGGGAAGGGTGCCTTATGTGGTGCATCGTGTCCATCATGTATTGAGATCTTTAGCCCACTTTCTAGTCGCGGCATTGCACGCCCACTCATCCTTCATCTCTTGGGCGAGGACACCTTCCTGGGTGCATTTTCCTCCATCCACTATGCAGAGTCTTTTCTGCACTGACGATGACCATGGAATTCTTTGCACCTCATATCCAGTACAGTAGCCAGTCCGTTGTGATGGGGCCACCATGTACCCTGTTGGTTGTAGCCCCCTGACTACACAGGGATCACTCTGCTGATTCTTGTCCATTAACTCCCCGTGTATGCCAAGGAGTAGATGCCCATCACCCATGGGCATTGGGACTCCCACCAGTGGCCATCCTGCCAGGTGGCCTTTGCTGCGGCTGGGTGGTGCCCGTGGGGAGTGCCCATGGTTGGAGTGGGTGGCATCAGGGCAGATTACATGCGATGAAGCGTACCATGTCATCACTTGCTGGCGATCAAACACCAGAAGTCTCTAAGTATTGCAAGTCTCAGTACAATGCAAGGAAGTATGATCCTAAATCGTTCCCCTCCGTGGCCACACCAGGGGAGGAATGCCAGGCTAAGGATGGCAGTGAACCTTATTCGCCCCAATACCTCATATGTACAAGAGCTGATGGGGGGATTTCTTTGTCGCGATGAAGCCTCAGTTCCTTGTGGAGCAGTTAGAGGACAAGTTCGGGGAGGTGGAGGGCTTGTTCAAAATGCAGTCAGGGTCAGTCTTGATAAAAATGGCATCCTCTGACCAGTCACAGGCATTACTCGCTTGTGACAAGCTGGGGGATGTTTCCTTTACCACCATGCCTCATAAGAGCCTAAATATGGCCCAGGGTATTATATTCCACAGGAACCTTCTTTTGCAGTATGATGACAAGCTGCGCCAACTTAGAGCAACGAGGAGTTCATTTCATCCGGCACATCCATTGGGATCCGAGGGATAATCAGGTTGCCACCAGTGCCTTCATCTTGGCATTCGAGGGTGACATTACCTGAGAAGGTCAAGGTGATGGTCTGCCGCTGTGATGTCAAGCCATATATCCCTCTCCCAACATGGTGCTTTAAATGCTGGAAGTTCGACCATATGTCTTCCCGCTGTACTTCCAGCATCACATGTCGAGATTGTGGATGTCCATCCCATCCCAATACTTCATGTGCAAGCCTCCCATCTGTGTCAACGGTGGAGAGCATCATTCCCCTTGCTCACTAGACTGCGGGATTTTACATCAAAACAGGAAAATCATGGAATGCAAGACCCTGGACCAACTGATCTACACTGAAGCTAAGAGGAAATTTGAGCACCTACATCTTGTGGCTATGACCTACTCTTATGCCATCGCTATGAGAACAGTTGTAGCTCCATCAGTTCTGCGAGTTCTAGTCAGCTCTCGAGGCTGGAAGACTACACTTGCCCCTTGATAGTGGGGGGCACTTCCCTCCTTGTTGCTCCCGTACCACCTACCTAGGGAGCACTATCCCCCCAATCATCAGGGACACCAGTCCCCACTTCTTGGCCAGAGAAGCATAAGTCTTCTTTGGCTCCACTTGCTAGGAAGGGTTCCCTTGGGACACTCCCTTCCCAGGTTTCTGGTAATGGGAAAGATGACACCCGCCAGTGGCTGAAGTGCCCAAAAGCAGCTGGTCAGAGGGCTTCACGATCATCCTCTGCCCCGGAGATGGAATCAGTGAATCCTTCCCAGCCAGGGAAACCCAAGGAACAGCAAGAGAAATCCAGAAAGAACCCCCCCCCCCCCCCCCAAATCCAAAGGAATTGCGGTGGCACTCACACCACCACCGCCTACAAGCTTTGTGTTTGAGTATGAGGTGAAGATTCTGGCATCTGCTGAGGACCTAGATCTCGCCAGAGCCTCAGACACAATGGATATAGCCTGTTCAGGAAATAAGTCTGTGGCAGCAGGTGACCCTGAGGCATAGACTGCCTCATTGAGTGTTTCATGCCTTCTCAGTCTCACGATCATGTCGTCCTGTAGTGGAATTGCTGCAGTTTTTTCCACTACCTGGCAGAGCCTCGGCAACTGTTAAGCTTTACGCCTGCTTTCTGCATTGCCGTCCAGGAAACCTGGTTCCCGGCATTGTGGACCCCTGCACTTCACAGCTACAGGGGATATTACAAGAACTGTAGTGAATATAATAGTGTGTCAGGTGAAGTTTGCGTTTATGTCCTGAACTCAGTATGTAGTGAACCTGTTTCCCTTCAAACTCCTCTTGAAACTATGGCTGTCAGGATACGGATGACACAGGAAATAACTGTCTGCAATGTATATCTCCCTCCAGATGGTGCGGTACCCCTGAATGTATTGGCTGCACTGATTGATCAACTCCCTAAACCTTTCTTACTTTTGGGAGATTTTAACGCCCATGACCCCTTGTGGGTTAGCACCATGCTTACTGGCCGTGGCAGAGATGTTGAAAATTTACTGTCCCAACTCGACCTCGATCTCTGCCTCTGCCTCTGCCTCTTAAATACTGGGACTGCCACACATTTCAGTCTGTCTCATGGTAATTACTCAGCCATTGATTTATCAATTTGCAGCCCAGGACTTCTCCCATTTATCCACTGGAGACCATATGATGACCTGTGTGGTAGTGACCACTTCCCCATCTTTCTGTCTCTCCACCGGCGTCATGTCCACAGATGCCTACCCAGATGGGCTTCAAACAAGGCAGACTGGGTAGCCTTCACCTCTGCTTTCACCACTGAATCTTCCCCATATGGTGCCATCGATGTTGTGATTGAGCAGGTCACTACAACTATCATTTCTGCAGCAGAAAACGCAATCCCTCATTCTCTAGGGTGCCCCCCCCCAGCAAAAGACAGTCCCTTGGTGGTCGCCGGAAGTCGCTGAGGCAAGCAATACAGTGTCATAAGTGGCACCCTTCAATAGAGCACCTAATAGCCTTCAAGTAGCTCCGTGCCCTCATTCGACTGCTTATAAAATGACGGGGTACCAGACCCCAACAGGTGTCCCTGGCATTAACATCAATGGTATGTCCTCTACTGAAGCAGGCACGATTGCTGAGCACTTTGCTGAGCACTTTGCTGAGCACTTTGCTGAGCACTTTGCTGAGCACTTTGCTGAGCACTTTGCTGAGCACTTTGCTGAGCACTTTGCTGAGCACTTTGCTGAGCACTTTGCTGAGCACTTTGCTGAGCACTTTGCTGAGCACTTTGCTGAGCACTTTGCTGAGCACTTTGCTGAGCACTTTGCTGAGCGCTTTGCTGAGCGCTTTGCTGAGCACTTTGCTGAGCACTTTGCTGAGCACTTTGCTGAGCACTTTGCTGAGCACTTTGCTGAGCACTTTGCTGAGCACTTTGCTGTAGTTTCTGCATCGGAGAACTACCCCCCAGCCTTTCGCACCCTCAAATGGCAGATTGAAAAGAAAGTCCTCTGGTTTACTACACACCACAGTGAACCCTATAACGTCCCCATTACAGAGTGGGAGGTCCTCAGCGCCCTTGCACATTGCCCCAATGCAGCTCCTGGGCCGGATCGGATCCACAGTCAGATGATTAAACATCTCTCGTCTAACTACAAGCGACGTGTCCTTGTCATATTCATCCGGATCTGGTGCTATGGCATCTTTCCATTGCAGTGGTGGGAGAGCTCCATTATTCTGGTGCTAAAACCTGGTAAAATTCAGCTTGATGTGGATAACTATCGGCCCATCAGCCTCACCAACGTTCTCTGTAAGCTGCTGGAACGTATGGTGTGTCGGCAGTTGGGTTGGGTCCTGGAGTCATGTGGCCTACTGGCTCCATGTCAGGACAGCTTCCGCCAGGGTCGCTCTACCATTGATAGTCGCTGTACCACTGATAATCTTGTGTCCCTAGATTCTGCCATCTGAACGGACTTTTCCAGATGCCAACACCTGGTTGCCGTCTTTTTTGACTTACGTAAAGCATACGACATGACTTGGCAACATCATATCCTTTGCCACATTGTATGAGTGGGGTCTCCCAATTTTTATCCAAAACTTCTTGTTGCTCCATACTTTCCGTGTCCAAGTTGTGCCTCCCATAGTCCCCCCTCCCCGTATTCAGGAGAATGGCGTTCTGCAAGGCTCCGTATTGAGTGTATCTCCATTTTTATTGGCCATTAATGGCCTAGCAGCAGCTGTAGGGCCATAGGTCTCCCCTTCTCTGTATGCAGATGACTTATGCATTTCGTATTGCTCCTCCAGTACTGGTGTTGCTGAGCGGAGCCTACAGGGAGTCATTCACAAGGCTCAGTCATGGGCTCTAGCCCACAGTTTCCAGTTTTCAGCTGCGAAGTCATGTGTCATGCACTTCTGTCGGCATCGTACCATTCATCCGGAACCAGAACTTTATCTTAATGATGATCCACACACTGTAGTGGAGACCTAGCGATTCTTAGGACTGGGTTTTGACACCCGATTAACTTGGCTACCTCACCTTCATCAGCTTAAGCAAAAGTGCTGGCAGCTCCTCCATGCCCTCCACTGCCTGAGCAATGCCAACTGGGGTGCAGATTTGCACCACGCTGCTGCAGCTCGACAGAGCCCTTGTTCAATCTCGCCTTGGCTATGGGAGTTTGGTTTATGGTTCAGCGGCGCCCTCAGCATTGCGTTTACTCGACTCAGTGCACCACTGTGGCATTCGCCTAGCGATGGGAGCTTTTAGGATGAGGCTGGAGTTCCTCCATTGTGGATCCAGCATGCATAACTGCTCGCCAGTTATGTTGCACACATTCGTAGTTCTCCTGAGCATCCGAATTGCCATCTCCTTTTCCCACCTGCAGCAGTTCATCTCCTGCATTGGCAGCCCAGGTCAGGGCTCATGATTGCGGTTCATGTGCAATCCCTTCTCTCCAAACTGGAGTCCTTCCCTTTACCACCTCTGCTTGAGGTTCATTCACATACACCTCCATGGTGTACACCTTGGCCGAAGCTTTGTCTGGACCTTCTGCATGACCCTAAGGACTCCGTTAACCCCACCGCTCTCCACTGTCTCTTCCTCTTGATTCTTGACATGTTCCATGGCTCTGAAGTTGTTTACACCTATGGCTCAATGGCTGATAATACTGTTGGCTTCGCCTATGTCCACAGAGGTGATATTGAACAGGTACATCCATTCCTATTCTGGTGAGTCGTTCCTTCTCTGTTCTGACTCCTTGAGCAGCTTACAAGCTATCAACCAGTGTTACCTTCGCCATCCTTTGGTAGCGAACATCCAGAAGTCCAGCTCTGCCCTGGAACAGTCGGGTCATTCAGTGGTGTTTGTGTGGACCCCAGGACACTTCAGAATCCCGGCCAACAAACCTGATGACAGGCTGACCACACGGACTACGCGGAAACTGCTCCTGGAGATGGGCATCTCTGAAACTGACCTGTGTTCTTGTCTTACACCACAAGGTTTTTCGGTTTTGGGAGACGGAGTGGCATAACAGTATGCACAACAAATTGCGTGTTATTAAGGAGACTGTGAATGTGTGGAAGTCTTCCCTGTGGGCTTCTCACAGGGAATCAGTTGTCCTTTGTTGGCTCCTCATTGGCCATACGTGGCTCACACATGGTTACCTCCTCCGTCGCGATGACCCACCTCAGTGTCGCTGTGGCTCCCAAATGACTTGCTGGACTGCCCACTTTCAGCCACTCTGCGGCTGACTTTTAGCTTTCCCAGCACCGTACCTTCGGTGTTGGGCACCAATGCCTCAACAGCAGCTTTAGTTTACATTTTATTCATGAGGGCGGGTTTTATCATTTGATCTGAGTTGTATCGCATGTACTTCGTCCCTCTGTGTCCTCCACCCTAGGGCTTTTAGGGTGGAGGTTTTAATGTGTTGCAGAGTGGCAGGCTTCTCTCATTTTATTCTCATGGTCAGCCAGCCATGGTAATCTGCTTTCTTTTTTTGAATCTCTTCTCCCTGTTTCTTGCGTCTCTCTCTGGTTTTCTTGTCCTGTTTTGTCCATTGTAAAGTTTGTTGTCCTTCTTTCGAATAGAGCCAAATAAATACTTTAAGAATACTATTAGTTGTTCCTCCAAATGCTTATAATTATTACAGAATTTATATTTATTTATATGTCAACAGTAGAATGTAAGTTATGAAACAATTACTGATTTCACCCTATAACAAACGATACTAACTAGAAATAGTCAAAATAAATTAGAAAATCAATTACATACCTAAAACCAAGCACAAAATTAGATCTGGTTTTGTACTCTTTAAAACTAAGGGCCAATCTTTCTCTTTTATTGAAATGCAGATTATACTCATGTTTGTTAATGGTAATCAGTTAAAATCGAAGAAACGAATTTAAGGAAGCAGATGGCAAAACAAGAGGGGAATTAAAAATATGCCAGCTTGCTTCATCACAACTGTTCTAGGTTGTAGGTGTTGCAGCAATTACTCAAGCAGTTCATACTTCATTCTTATTACTCTGTTGTAAACAAACACAAAAGTGCCCTTAACTCACCTGAGTAACTTTTGCCACTGTTTCTTAAAAGCTATGTTTCTGTTCAGTGTGCATTTTGTTGTTATTTTACGAGCCACTTTAAATCTCCTCATAAAATAAGATATCCTGTATCAGTTGTCAATCTCACTTTATTCTCACAATTATTTCAGTTAACTTCCGTACGGTGCAAGGAAACACTAGCTTCAATGTGTTGCTATAACTGTAATGGAGGAACTAAATTTTCTTTCATAGTATTTATCTTGCTGATGCTCTCATTCCAGATTGTGCCCAAGTGAACCAACTTAATATATTTGGTTTAACCCTTTTTTGAGTGCATTTTTTGTAGCAACTCAATGAAGATAATTATATGGGTATTGTGCTAGACTTGTGATCAGTTGACTGTTTACTTTTTTAAAATTTTATTTTTGTGGTTTAGGACCACAAACTATGATGGTACATACAGTGAGATGACAAAAGTCATGGGATAATGATATGAAGATTGAGGTAGTATCATGTACACGAGGTATAAAAGGACACTGGATTGGCAGAGCTGTCATTTGCACACAGATGATTCACATGAAATGGTTTCCGACATGATTATGACCGCAAGATGGGAATGAAAAGACTTTGAATGTGGAGTGGTAGTCAGACCTAGATGCATGGGACATTCCATTTCAGAAATCATTAGGGAATTCAATATTCAGAAATCCGCAGTGTCAAGAATGTGTTGAGATTACATTTCAAGCAGTACCTCTCACCACGAACAATGCAGCGTCCGATGGCCTTCACTTAACAACCGAGAGCAGCGGTGTTTGTGTAGAGTTGTAACTGCTAACAGGTAGGTAATACTGTGTGAAATAACCACAAAAATTCATGTGATATGTATGACGACATATCCATTATGACAGTGCAGCAAAATTTGCCATTAATGGGCTGTTACATTAAACGACCGATGAGACTGTCTTTGCAAACAGCACTACATCACCTTCAGCACTATTCCTGTGCTCCTGTAAAGACTTCCTCCATCCCTCCATCCCTCCAGCCAAACACCACCCGAATCTTCCTCTAACTGGAAAGGCTCGAAGAAGTCTGCTAAAGGCAAATGGTCTTCTTCACCAACTCGAAGATCGTATTCGAGGGTGTCGCCACATAGTACCTTAGCCCAGCTGACCTCTGTCTCACCGGTGCACACCACCAACCGTTTTTCAGTGTTGGACTCCACGGACTGACCACAGAAGCAGGCCTATGCTTCTGTGGACCCCATGGAGCAGAATCCTCCTGCCTCTGTGCCCTGTAGTAGCGACTACACACCGGCTGTCGAGTTGAGACCCCTGCATCTCCTCCTCCATATGACTGTCCTCCAATGGAATGTTCATGGCCTTCGGTCCCACAAAGAGGATTTACAGCTGCTTTTAGCATTGCAGCATCCCCTTGTACTCTGCCTTCAGGAAACGAAATTGTGCCCTCGGACAGCTTTTAGCTTTCACATTACTTACCGATTCATTTTGACCTTCCCCTGAGGTCGTCATTCCATCTCGTGGGGGTGTCATGGTGCTCATACGGGGTGACATTCGTAGTCAGCCCATCCCCTTGACTACCCATCATCAAGCTGTTGCAGTACACTTTTTCCTTCCTCCCTTGATATTTTCCCTATGTACCATTTATGTCCCTCCGTCATTCACTGTCACTTCAGCTTATTGTGCAGCTACCTCCTCCATTTCTGCTACTCGTTAACTTCAATGCACATCATCCCCTTTGGGGTTCTCCCAGTACCTGTCAGAGAGGTGCCCTCTTGGCTGATCTTAATGAGCTCAACATCTTCTACCTTAAGACTGGAGCACCCACATTCCTTTCCGACTCCTTGCACACCTATTACCTTCTGGACTTATCATTCTGCACTGCCCTGCTTGCCCATCGTCTTGAGTGGTCCGTTCTTTGTGACACCTACTAAAGTGACCATTTCCTGTATGCTACCCATTTTCTGACCCCTACACCACATAAATGCCAGCTTACTAAGGCTGACCGGTGGCTTTACTCCTCCCTGGGGACCTTCGAAGAACAAGATTTCCCTAGTTGTGATGACCAGGTGGAATATCTCTCAAATGTTATCCTTACTGCTGCAGAACGTTCCGTTCCTTGCACTTTCTCTTTACCACACCGTGTCCCAGTCCCTTGGTGGACTGAGTCATACAAAGACACTATTTGTGCGAAGATGTGCTCTCTGCATTTTAACTGCCATCCTACAATGGTAAACTGCATTCATTACAACCAAACGTGTGCAAAATCTCATTGCATTCTTCGTGATAGCAAAAAAGTGAGCTGGATTTCATTCACTAGTTCTTTTCACAGTTCCATCCTTTCCTCTGTTGTGTGGGCCAACCCCCGACGGTTCTCTAGGACCAAGATCCACTCCTCAATTTCCGGCCTGACAGTAGCAGATGATGTCATCATGGACCCTATTGCTATGTCCAACACCTTAAGCCACCATTTTTGTGGATATTTCGTGCACTTCCCACTATCACCCCCCAGCTTTCCTCCATTGGA
Organism: Schistocerca cancellata; assembly: GCF_023864275.1. Lineage (NCBI taxonomy): Eukaryota > Metazoa > Arthropoda > Insecta > Orthoptera > Acrididae > Schistocerca > Schistocerca cancellata. The sequence continues at coordinate 908,756,891 of NC_064627.1, read as the reverse complement.
AACAGGCGGAGGCAGCTTGGGCTATACCTTTCTCTTCTCAGAATCATGAGTGCTACAATGCCGCCTGTACTACAAGGGATCTAGATCATTCTCGCAGTTCATCCCGATCCTCTGCCCCAGGGCCACACGCCATCCATGTTCAGATGTTGCAGCACCTTTCTCTTGTGGGCAAGCACTTTCTGCTTAACACGTACACCCACATCTGGCAGAGGGCATATTTCCTGGACACTGGCATGAAGCCACCATCATACGCATACCTAAGCCCTGAAAGGACAAAACTGTTCTTTTTAGCTACTGGCCCATCTCTCTTACCAGCTGTGTTTGCAAGGTGATGGAATGTATGATTCATGCCCGGCTTGTATGGTGGCTCGAGTCTCGCCATTTACTAACGAATGCACAGTCTGAATTTCATGCATGGCGTTCTACAGTTGACCATCTCGTATCTTTGTCCACCCTTGTCATGAAGGGTTTTCTGCAGAAATCCCTGACAGTGGCCGTGTTTTTCGATTTGGAGAAGGCCTACGACAGCTGCTGGAGAACTGGTATCCTCCATACTCTTTACATGTGGGGCTTCTGTGGGTGCCTTCCCTGTTTTCTTTGGGCATTTTTATAAGACCGAGTTTTCAGGACGTGTGCGAGTTATGCCTTGTCGGCCACCTTTATCCAGTAAAATGGTGTGCCTGAGGGTTCTGTCCTGAGCGTCATCCTCTTTGCTATAGCCAATAACCCTATGGCCTGTCTCCCACCGGCCATCTCCGGCTTCTTTTTGTTGACGATTTTGCCATCTACTGCAGTTCTCCATGGACTTGTCTCACTGAGCACCACCTTCAGCACTGTCTTGATCATCTTTACTCTTGCAGCATTGACAGTGGGTTTCACTTTTCCACTGACAAAACTATCTTTATGAATTTCTGGTGGTGCAAATGGTTTCTCCCACCATCTCTACATCTTGGACCTGTTGCACTTCCGTTCATTGAAACTACGACTCCTCAATCTCCTGTGTGTCCTCACTGGTACTTCCTGGGGTGCCGATCGAGCTACTCTCCTCCGTTTGTACCGGTCTGTTGTCCATTCAAAACTCGACTATGGGTGCTTTGTTTATGTGTCTGTATGACCATTCCTCATATGCCGCCGTAACACTATCCACCATTGTATCATACATTTGGCCATGGGCGCCTTTTACACCAGCCCAGTTGCGAGTCTGTATGCTGGAGCTGCTGAACTACCACTGTTCTACTGCCGTGGCTTTCTCCTCAGCAGGTATGCATGCCATTTGTCTGCCATACATGGCCACCAATCCTATGCCTCCTCCTTTGATGATTCCTTTGAACACCAGCATGGGGTGCATCCCTCTCCTGTTACCTCCTGGAGTCCGCTTTTGGCACTTGTTCCAGCAGCTTAACTTCACACTACCTGCAACTTTCCCAGTAGATGTGAACCCTTCACCACCTTGGCTGCGTGAAGTGACCCATGTTAACCTTGGCCTTCATTCACATCGTAAGGACACTACTCCAGCCTTGGTATATCACCTCCAGTTTCACAACCTTAGCATGGAACTTTGTGATAGTACCTTTGTATACACTGATGGCTGTCAGACTGACCGTGGGGTCGGGTGTGCCTTCATCATTGGCACTCGTGTCTTTAGATATCGGCTTCTGGCATACTGCTCAGTATTTACAGCCGAGCTCTTCACCTTGTATCAGGCCATGGAGTACATCCAGTGACACAGCATTTCCAACTGTGTCCTCTGATTAGACTCACTCAGTGCTGTTCAAAAGTCTGTGCACGCTGTACACCGCCCATCCCTTAGTGCAGCGGGTCCAGAAAACCTGTGACTTGCTCACTGTTGGTGGAGCCAGTGTCATGTTTCTGTGGGTCACTGGTCATGTCAGTCTGCCAGGAAATGAGGCTGCTGATGCTGCTGCCAATACTGCAGTCCTTGTACCTCAGCCCACAAGTACCTATATTCCCTCTGATGATCTCTGCATTGCCATCTGTCAGGAGGTGGTGTCCCTTTGGCATCGCCAATGGTCCTCCCTTCACAGGAATAAGGTTCGCCTTCTTTAAGCCTCTCCTACTGCCTTGGACAACCTCCTCTTGGCCCTCCCGCTGGGAGGAGATTATTTTAACTCGTCTGCCTTTTTAGCCATCGTCATTTGCTCATTGGCACTGCCTCACCACTTTGTTCACATTGTGCACAAATTTTAACTGTCCACCACTTCCTGCTGGCCTGCCCTCTTTTAACCATTTATGTTCCAGCTTGGGTTTGCCATCTGATTTATCAGCCATTTTAGCGAATGACACGCAGGCTGTCAATCGCTTTTTACTTTGTATCTGCCACAGTGAAGGCCATTTAATTTTTAGTTTTGGACCTCCATTACTGTATGGTGTTTTAGCTCTTTTTCCGCATACCTGTTTTTAGCTGTCTCCTATTCTGTCTATTGGGACTGATGCACAGTCGTTTAACTCCACTCTGTGTTTGTGTTCTCTTGTTGGGTGTGTATGACCCCAGCTGTTTTTTGCGCCCTAAAGCAAAACTAAACAAGCTCTTCCTGGTCCTTGACTGTATCAGTTGGTTGCTAGATTACTGGAAAACTGTGACCTGCTGAGATGAGTCATGGTTTCACTTAGTGAGCTGATGGTAGGGTTCGAGTGGGTGCAGGCTCTACAAAGCCGTGGAACCAAGTTGTTGACAAACCATGTGCAAGCTGGTGGTGGCTCCATAATGGTGCGGGCTGTGTTTACACGGATTGGATTGGGTTTTCTGGTCCAACTGAACCAATCTTTGACTGGAAATGGTTATCTTCAGCTACTTGGAGACCCTTTGCAGCCATTTATGAACTTCATATTCCCAAACAATGATGTCATGTCACTGGGTCACAATTGTTTGTGACTGGTTTGAAGTACATTCTGAACAATTTGAGCAAATTAATCAGTCACCCCGATTGCCCTTCATGGTTTCCATCAGAACATAATCAAGAGGTCAGTTTGTGAGACAATAAAGTATTCTGCAGAAGCAAAGCAATATGTTCCAACAATGGTAGTGATTCCATGACAGTTTTCATACACTTGGTGCAGTGAACTACCACAAGATGCAGGCATATCCAGCGGTGGTAAGACGTATTTCCAAACTCCTTGACATACCCCTAAGTTGGGGGTAAGTACGCTGCCTAAGGACCGCAAGAGACATTACTTTTAGGTAAGTATACTTCTCAAACCCCTTCTAGAAACTACTTTGGTGGTAAGCACACTTCCCAAGAACCCTTAAAGCACCATTATTTGGTTGGATATGGTTGAATATATGCTTCCCACAGCCCTAAGAGCTATATTTCACAACAAACAGAAACTACAGCTGGTGCTGTGGACTACCACTGCCAGGAGCACACAGAAATAGTAACATGTATTCCCATAAATGCAGTGAAGAAATACAATTAGTGGGAAGTATATCCCCTACAGCCCGCAAATGTTCAAAATAGTTGGTCTGGTTACGTTTCTATATCCATTATGGTATGATGTACAATCTAAGTTCTTTAACACACAGAGCTAGGTTAACCTGTAATAAAGACTTTTGTGGAGATTTTTCTAAGTTAAAATTTTATCCTGTACTTCTGAGGGCTCTGAGAGAAACTTTGGGCACAATAACGCCTTTCATAATGTCAAAATGACTTTTGATAATGTCAGAACCAAGAATTATATAAATATTAAGCTTGTATGCAACGTCTCTGTTAAAAACCATTATTATTTTTTTTCCAGAATAAAGAAAATCAGATGTCCTTGATGTGACAAAGCCAGTTTTAATGGATGTCATGTGAGACTGGATTGAGACATGGAATTTCTTCTTTTCTGAATGTGACAAACTTTTAAGTGATTGTGACTATATATTTAAAAAAAGTCCTTGAGGTGCTGAGGTATTTACCATAATGTCTGAGAAAGAAAAGCAACGACTTCCACAGAGCAGCAAGAATGAATCATCAGGGTCAGCAACAGGTAAATTTCTAACATTTTTCTGTAAGAGAACACTGTTTCATGACTCATAGTTTTAGTGTTAGTAGCTCTTTTGACTGTGATGTGACACACTATTGCAGATTTTCAGTAACAGCTTAGTATTGATCTTTGTGTTTTAATGAAAGAATGTGTCATATACCTCTAAAGGTGTGCTTGCACTGTCAGTTTGTACCAGTTTTTTAATTGCAAAGGTCTATATCATGTATTTGATTTTGATAATTACATGTTGCAATCCTATGTCCCCACATTACAAATCACCATGGCAAAAAGGGGTGCTTCCAATTGCACTATGTATGAGGGTTTCTTCTCATTCAGTTCACATGCAGAGATGGGAAGAATGGCTCATTAAATGCCACTGTGCACTGTGTCATTTATCCAATGATTATCATAGTGATACAGGACAGGTCAACAGTTGTACAATGAAAAGCAACCATTCAAAAATATACGTACACACAGCATACTACGTATACTTTATGAGGACAGAACAGGTATTTGGCCATGGTCTTTATGAAGGAACCATCCTAGCATTTGCCTGAAGTGGTTCAGGAAAACCACAGGAAATCTAATCACGATGGAGCAATCAGGTGGAGCAAACTCCATCCTCCCGAATATGTAGTCAGTATCTGAATACCTGCTCTGCCTCATTCATTTGGGCTCTATTGTGAAATTTTCTTTGATTTATACAAATCTTGCTTCAGATTCCTTGTAATAACTTGAATACACCGCATTAATAACATCAATACATACAGTGGAATGTCAATTTTATGTTCTCCGATTATACATTTTTCGTGATTCTATGCCATAAATTCATGGCACCCATGAAAAACCATAAGATTAAGGCCAAAAATTCCCTGATTTTAAGTTTCTCCCTAGTAAGGTTTACCTCGATGCTACATTCTTACTGAAGTCTCGTTTGACTTCATCCTGTCGTCTTCCTATTGATATTTGATGTGACTGAATGAGCTAGAAGTGGCACAGAAAACAGGTGGTTTGCATCATGAAGTTAAGGGAATATTTTAGGCCGTTGTAGAGAGGGGAGACATGAGAGAGAGGAAATGCTGATGTAATCCACGATCTGTGTTACCAACACAACTTGCAACACATAGCTTCATCGCGTGATCATGATAAAACCACTGCTAGGTTGTGGCAGCAATGGAAAAACAGGACAGTTGACAGTGTCCCAGAGTGAGCCAGTATGTGGTGAAGGTGCCCAGCTGCCACCTTTTTTTGTGCGACTTGTAACTCAGTCTCATCTTTTTGCATGGATTTCCGATGTACTGTATTCAGCAGCAATATTGATCATCAACCTTTTAAATTCAAACATCGAATCTCGAAGAATATGCTGGGTCAGAATCGAGGAAATGTCAGCCATTTCCAGCTAGTGAGCTCTTATTGGCTGGCGACTTGTTACATCATCCAATGGCCAGTGAAGAGACCTCACCACACTAACACACACAAAATGAGCTTGCCTGCTGGATTTGTGGAGAGGGGGAGTGGCTCTTCAATGATGGGAGTGCATCAGGGGTAAAAGTATTTTGTGAAGTGCTGAAAATCCACTTTTCGTGTAGATCATGTGCTGTGGCAGAGATGTCGCAGAGAAATAGAGCAAGGGTAAAGCGACAACACATTTTAAAGACTTTAGTGTTCAAATGTGACATGATACAGTTGCAACAACTACATACACTACTCATTTATATACTTTGCACCACACACAGTAGATCGTAAAGATTGGCAGCAGTTACAGAAGACATGAAGTGAAACTTTAGTGTCTGAGCTTTCTTCTAAATGTACATTTTACACAGTATACAGAAATTCACTGAGCTGACTTCTAATAAGCTTCTAACATCAATTGGGGAAGTAAACTCATTTTTCGCATCTCTGTTTCTCTCATCAAGCATAGAATAACACAGTGATAGGGTGCACACTTGCCTTTCTGTACCAGCCAAACTCACTTTGTTTAGCTTACTACATAGTAAGTTTGCAGACCTTACCCTAAAAAACATTCAAAATTCCTAAAGTACAGGAGGATAAAGTACAAACAGGCACAGAAGCTATAAACTGAAGTTGGTGCAAGAATTTCATTCTCCTCCTCCTAGGTAGCAATTTTACCAATGCTTGTAACATCAACTGACATAACCAGATTGCAAATCCATAAGCAAACAAGAAAGAAGTTTCAAAGTATTATGTCATATAATAGACTTACTAGGAAAAAATGTGGATTTTGTCATTAGTAAAACAGGGGTACGTAACCAGTTAATCCATTTCCCAACACTAGTACCATAAATTATACTTTACAACACCCAAGTTTGATGGTTCTTTCATTTTTTGTTCACCTCAAAAATAGTAAAAAATTGATAGCCTACATGGTAAAATAAGTTGAAAACTGTGAAACACAGTGAAAACTGCTGAATTACATCATCTCAGATGTTTGTAACAGATTGGATGTTTGTTTTCCACCTGCATCCAATAGCTGTATAGCATGGTGATGTTATGCTAGTGCTGTGGCTTATAGCATAATAAATAGTGAGCTTACTTGGTGGCTTGTTCCAAAGTACAGCTGATACGGTTGGTGTATAGTAAATGGAATGACCGCAGCTTCCACTTAGGTTTAATTTGTATAGTTTACCTGGTATGCCCTTCACTATTGTGTGTTAATTTTACTTACAGTGGTTCTGCTCGTAGCCTGTTGACAGAATCTGGAATGTATCATGCTTCTACCAACTGCAGCCGATGTAGACTACTCCATTTGCTATGTGCAGCACCACAATTAACAGGACATGTTCAGTGAACAGTTACTGGTATAAAAAGTTCCACGTGTGAAGGAAAACTTGTGCATATATATGTGCTTTCACGAAACCTGAACAAAATTTACAAGCAATACATTAGAGGTCACTGCTCTCAAGTCACCAGAGTATGCTGCACTGCCATTGGCTACAGACGGAAAACACCTCCCTCCCTCCCTCCCTCCCTCCCTCCCATTTTAGATTCCAATGCCTTTCACTGCTGTAGTTGACAGTATTTGGTTTAATTAATCATGTTCATCAATTTTTCTGAGCACAAAGGAAAGATTTCACATAAATTCATGTTTTGATGTGCAATTTGTGGTCGTAGCACATCGGAAAATAGCTCAATTACCTTATACCCAGATACCAATTCCAGCCTTTTGATGAGTTTTTACTTGCTGTTATACAATTGTGAATTTTTAAGAACTGATGAAATATATTACAACAAATTATTGTATAAATATTGTATTGTACATTTAATTTCCTGCATTTACAAAGATTTTATACACTGTATTGGAGAGGATTACGATCTTTAATCATATATGACAGTTACATATGTTTCTGCTCCGCTTTGGGGTTATAATGTTTTCCTCATAGTGCATTTTTCTCTGTTTTGTGTTTTTTAAGTCTGTATCATACGAAATGGTAAAATAGGGATTTCACTGTCCAGTCTGCTTGGAAAATGGATCCAGAAAAATCCAAAGTAGGAAATAGGGAACCAGACATATAGTACTGCAGTCTTGGTTTTCAGGATGGCAGTTATCTCAGTGGGAGGAGGTGAAACTGCTGGTCAAGACAGTGGTTGAGCTCTTCAAGACTACAGAGGTATCAGTTTGAGCGCCAGTGCTTCATAAGGATATCCCCCCCAGGAGGCTTGCCACTCTTTGGCACGTTCGTGCTTGGCTGCCATGGGGTCCCAGTCTTCGCAGCATCTATTCCCTTCCATGCTGAATGTCTATCCTCGTGCTATTCTTTTTCTGTTTCCCATGGGGAACATGTCTGGGGTGTTATTGGGAATGTTCCACATTGTCTGTCACTGACATAAGAACAGTCTCACTGCTGTTTTTCATTCCAGTTTCCTTTCTTTGTTTCCCTTCTCCTCTCATTCCTCCACTTCGGCGTTTGAGGTTCCTCTTTTTCTTCTTCCTCCCTGCACTCTTCTGAAGGCTGGCTGATGCGTATGACATGTAACAGGTGACTGGGTAACGCGTAATTCCCAGCCCTGGGTCGATAGGTAGGGTTCACACGTACCCCCTGGTACAGGCCAGGCCAAGGGAGGGGTGATTGCCTGAGTTGTAACCTTCCCAAATTGCTGATTGGTCCTTCCATCAGGTATTCAGGAGGTGTGGTCTGAGGTGTGAACAATCACGTAAGGCGGGTGTGCCCTCTTGTGAAGGAGCCACCCAGTTGGAAGGAGTGCACCATCAGAGCTGCTGCCAATCATGGGGCATTTTCTTGCAATGAGCCAATCATCTTCACAATCAACATCTACAAAACATAAATGGAATGAGGCTACTGATTCAAAGACCCTTCCAGCTGCACCACAGTTCCTCATGATTTCACATAATGAAGACAGTCAGTCCTTCACAACTGTAAATATGTTTATTATTCAGAAAGGTGTTGGTGCCGTTGCCAGCCCTGTGAAATCCTGCTCTCGTTTATGGAATAGCACTTTGCTTTTGGAGACTACCTTTGATTCTCAAGCACAACAACTGCTTGCCACCTCGCTTCTCCACAGCTATCCTGTTTGTTACGAGGCCCTTAGAACTCTGAATTCCTCCTGCGCTGTTATTTACACTAGGCTGCTCAACAGTCTGACTGAGGCCGACATCCTGTCTTACCTCTCTGATGAGGGTGTCATTGCCATCCATCAGGTGATGAGGAAGGTAGATTCCTCCTTAGTGCCCACCCGCACTCTTTTTCTCACCTTTGATAGATTGGTGCTTCCGTCCAAGATCAAAGCAGGCTATGAAATTATCACAGTCCAGCTGTACATTCTGAACCCGATGCGGTCCTACCAGTGTCATCGCTTCAGCCACACTATAATGTCTTGTCGACACCCAGCCAAATGTGTAACCTGTGGTATGGATGTGCATGAGGGAGATTGTCCGCCTCCTTCTCCCTGCTGTATCAACTGCAGTGGTGGCCATGCCACCTCTTGGGATTGTCCCATGTATCTTGATGAGCGGGCTGTCCAGGAGATCCGGATAAAGGAAAAAGTGCCTTACCCAGTCGCTCTCAAGTTTTTGGCTAGTCTCAAACCCTGCATTCTCCCATCTGGCACTTACAGTTCTGTTCTTGTTATCTATCACTCCACAAAGGACTTGACCATGCGGACATACAACATCAAATTCAGCTCTGGGGTTGAAACATCACTCAGTGTCAAGGTATTGTCGCCATCCCTCTGTTGAGCTTTGCAAAAAGCCATCAAATTCTTGCCTCAAGAGGCGAAGCCACCAGCTACACAACTGTAGGCCGGAAAGGATAGGAAGAGTATTCTTGTGAACACTTCTACATTCCTCCAGCCAAACAACACCTGAGTGTTCCTCTACTAACCAGAAAGGATTGAAGAAGTCCAACAAAGGTAAATGGTCTTTTCCTTCACTGACTCAAAGATCCTCTTCGACTGCATAACCACATGATACTTTAGCTCAGCCCACTTCCATGTCGCTGGTGCGCACCACTAACTTTTTCTGCATTGGACTCCACAGACAAACAGCACAAGCAAGCTGATACTTCTGTGGACTTCATGGAACAGAATCATCCTGCTTCTGTGCTCTGTAGCAGCAAGTCTTTGCAGGCTGTCACTCGGCAGCCACCAAGGTGAAACTCCCTTTGCTTCTTCATCATCATCATCTCTCTCCTCCAATGGGACATTCATGGCTTTCAGTCCCACAGAGGATTTATGGCTGCTTTTAGCATCACAGCGACCCCTTACACTCTGCCATCAGGAAACAAAATTGTGTCCTCACGACCATTTGAGCTTTCACATTTCTTCCCGGTTCGTTTTGATCTTCCACCTGGCATTCCATCTCATGGGGGCGTCATAGTGCTTATACAGGATGATATTCACAGTCAGCCCATCTCCCTGACTACCCATCATCAAGCAGTTGCAGTTCACTTTTTCCTTCCTCCCATGACTTTTTCCCTCTGTATCATTTATGTCCCTCTGTCATTTGCTGTCACTTCAGCTTATTGTGCAGCTACCTCCCCCATTTCTGCTACTCATTAACTTTAATGCACATCATCCCCTTTGGGGTTCTCCCAGGACCTGTCCGAGAGGTGCCCTCTTGGCTGATCTTAATGAGCTCAACCTCTTCTACCTTAAGAATGGAGCACCCACCTTCCTTTCCGACTCCTTGCACACCTATTACCTTCTGGACTTATCATTCTGCACTGCCCAGCTTGCCCATCGTCTTGAGTGGTCCGTTCTTTGTGACACCTACTAAAGTGACCATTTCCTGTATGCTACCCATTTGCTGACCCCTACACCACATAAATGCCAGCTTACTAAGGCTGACCGGTGGCTTTACTCCTCCCTGGGGACCTTCGAAGAACAAGATTTCCCTAGTTGTGATGACCAGGTGGAATATCTCACAAATGTTATCCTTACTGCTGCAGAACGTTCCGTTCCTTGCACTTCCTCTTTTCCACACCGTGTCCCAGTCCTGTGGTGGACCGAGGCATGCCAGGACAATTTGCACGCGAAGATGTGCTCTCTGCATTTTTAACTGCCATCCTACAATGGTAAACTGCATTCATTACAACCAGATGCGTGCAAAATGTCATTACATTCTTTGTGATAGCAAAAAAGTGAGCTGGATTTCATTCACTAGTTCTTTTCACAGTTCCATCCTTTCCTCTGTCGTGTGGGCCAACCCCCGACGGCTCTCTAGGACCAAGATCCACTCCTCAATTTCCGGCCTGACAGTAGCAGATGATGTCATCATGGACCCTATTGCTATGTCCAACACCTTAGGCCACCATTTTTGTGGATATTTCGTGCACTTCCCACTATCACCCTGCCTTCCTCCGTTGGAAACGAGCAGAGGCAGCTCGGACTGTACCCTTCTCTTCTCAGATTCATGAGTGCTACAATGCCACCTTTGCTATGAGGGAGCTAGATCATGCTCTCAGTTCATCCCTATCCTCTGCCACAGGGCCAGACGCTGTCAACATTCAGATGTTACAGCACCCTTCTCTTGCAGGCAAGCAGTTACTGCTTAATACATACAACTGCATCTGGGCAGAGGCCACATTTCCTGGATGTTGGTGTGAAGCCACTGTCCTACCCATACTTAAGCCCAGTAGGGACAAAAACCTGCTTTCTAGCTACTGGCCCACCTTTCTCACCAGCTGTGTTTGCAAGGTGATGGAATGAATGATTCATGCCCGGCTAGTATGGTGGCTCGAATCTTGTGATTTACTAACGACTGCACACCGTGGTTTTTGAGCATAGCGTTCTGCAGTTGACCATCTTGTTACTTTGTCTACCCATGTCATGAATGGTTTTCTGTGGGAATTCCAGACGGTGGCCACATTTTTCAATTTTCTAGGAGGCCTATGACACTTGCTGGAGAACTGGTATCCTCTGTACCCTTTACATGTTGGCTGTCTACGCCACTCCGCCCAGTCAGCAGACTGCTGCTGTCTATATTCAATATTTCAGTCTCAGTCATTATGTCTACATCCAACAGGACCCCCTCACTCTCGGTACCTGCCTCTGTAATTACTGGATCTTTTCACTCCTATTCTATTTACATGTGCCTCGTATCTGTTTTCATTTTGCTTAATGGTAGGCCTATAATCCATCCTAGCATTCTCCTCCTCCTTTAGAATATTTTATACCCTCTCAAGATAGTGAATAAATGTATCAATATCATCCCTAGGTGCCAAGATTATTTTATTACTCCAGTACAAAGGCAACTTATTTTATACCCCATAATGATCTGTTCCGTCTCCACTTTAGGGCTCAAATATGACAAAGTTGTGACCCATTTTTGCACAAACCTCCTAATAGTAACTTTCCTCGGATCATATTTTTCACCTGACCAGAATTTGTTTAAAACTTCCATCTGCTTTCGTTTGCCCCAGTATTCCTCCAAAAATGCCTGTTTCAAATCCTCTAACTTGTCATTTTTATCTACTGCCCAGTCTCCCCACAGCCCAGCTTCACCCACCAAATTTGACGCTATGAAGCCAATTTTTTGCCCATCATTCCATGATTTGGGCAAAACGTCTTCAAAATCACCTCAAAATTCTTTAGGATGTACATTTTTACTTGGATCAAACCGCAAAAACTGCTGATGTGTCACATATGCAATTTCTGAGGATTCTACGGAACCATTAGATATTACATAGCCACTACTGTTAGTAACACTTTGTTCTACTCTTTTTAGTCTATCATCATAATGACACAGTTGTTCACCTACAGCTGTACTAAATTGAGTTATTTTAGTTTCCAGGTTAGTAAATTTAGTAGCCACTTGTACATAAGTATTCTCACACATATCCTTTCCTTTGTTGATTTGATTTCCCATTATAGTGTGACTATCCTCACATTGTTTTTCCACATTATTTACTTGTTGCTGCATTTCCTTTAAATCTGCATTTACTTGTTTCCCTAACTGTTTGCTGTCATCAGCAGCTTGCTTAATCTGAGAGATCAATTCAGTTTTCACTGTTACAACAGCATATTATGTTCTTGTTTTACTTTTCTAATTTCACTTTTTACACTTTCACTAAACAGAGTCATATCATTTTGCCATGAATCTCTTAATTTAGAAATTTTGTTTTCCATTCTCATAAATCAATCCATCAACTTCATTTTGCAACCTGATTTATCTCATAAATTAAAGAATTCTTGACATCAGAACCCATTTCCTTCATTTTGATATTCATATCCCCCATATGTTTCAAAATATTTGCTAACTTTTCTGAAACACTATCTTTCTGCTCTCAAGCATTGGAAAATGGTTCCTGCTTAAACTTTACATTAACCTCAGATTCTGTTTCACTTTTTTCCTCCCGAATAGGATTAGGCATGGAGATTTCAACCTGCAATTCCCTTTTTAGCCTTTGAACACGAAACGGTGTAAACTTGACATCAGTTTCCACAGTGTTCGGTTCATTGTCTATCCAATAATTAGCATACATTGAATCTGGCAAGACACTATCATTTAAATGATAATTAATTGAAACCCTCAGTTGCTGACAGGTGTTGTTGATATACCTCGATGGGGACAGCTGAAAATGTGTGCCCTGACTGGGACTCGAACCAGGGATCTCCTGCTTACATGGCAGACGCTCTATCCATCTGAGCCACCAAGAACAGAGATGAATAGCACAACTGCAGGGACTTACCCTTGCACACTTCCCGTGAGACCCACATTCTCAACTGTCCACAGTCTACATGATGAGTGGATGGGCAAATATCTATTAATTACATTACGTATGTAGATTGTGGACAGTTGGGAATGTAGGTCTCACAGGAAGTGTGCAAGGGATAAGTCCCTGCTGTCGCGCTATTCATCTCTGTCCTTGGTGGCTCAGATGGATAGAGCGTCTGCCATGCAAGCAGGAGATCCAGGGTTCGAGTCCCGTTCGGGGCACACATTTTCAGCTGTCCCCATCGAGGTATATCAGTGACACCTGTCAGCAGCTGAGGGTTTCAATTATCATCATTTATTCTAGAGAAGCTGCATGGTCATCCATGGTATCTGTTCTTTCGAGGACAGTTACTATCTTCATATACACTATCATTTGCTTGTAAAGCATCAAAACTAAATTCACCAGCCACTGCATCATCTGCATGTATTACTTTCTCCAAATCTCCCCCACACTTTTGTCTACTGTAGAAGGGTTATTATTTTCCACCATGTTCACAAGTCCCCCCCCCCCCCCCCCCCCCCCTTCCAAGGATGGCATTCTATCTCGTAGGGGAGTCGTGCTGCTCATTGGGAATGACATTCACAGTCAAACCATCTCACTGTACAACTGGCTGCAAGCTGTTGCAGTATGCATTTTCCTTCCTTGCCTCACCTTCTCTCTTTGTAACATCTACATTCTTCCGTCATTCACAGTCAGCAGGGCAGACTTCCTCCAGCTTATTTGGTCAACTCACTCCTTTTTGCTGTTTAGTCACTTTAATGCTCACCGTCCCCTGTGGGATTCTTCCAGAACCTGTCCGAGAGGTGCTTTCTTTGCTGACCTCAATCACCTGAGCCTCATTTGCCTTAACACTGAAGCACTTATGTTCTTTTCTGACTCCTCACACATTGGTTCCCATTTGGACCTCTCGTTCTGCACTGCTCAGCTTGGGCGTCGTCTTGGGTGGTCCGTTATCTCTGACGTGCACTTGAGTGACCATTTCCCATGTGCCACCCATTTGCTGACTCCTACACCATGTACGTGAAAATCCAATTGGCAGCTTTCTAAGGCCGACTGGAGTTTATACTTACCTGGCGACCATTGATGAAGAACATTATTCCAGTTATGTGATACTGCCAACTGCGCCACTCCCATGTCTCGTTGAGATTGTCATCTTGAACCACTGGAATCCAAGATGCTGTGGATTTCCATTTCACACATGATTTTCTTGTCTGTGACACACATTTTTATGCTGTCCACATGTAGACCTTTCAATGCATTGTTTGTTGTTATTTCTCATTACTAAGTATCACCTCCCCTGTTCTTCACCGAAAAACCAGATGTCCCTGAACAGTACACCAATCGTAATACGCCTGCCTCTGTCGCCAAACCTAAAACTCTCTATATGTTATTTTGGTTCTTTTGCTGCTATCAGACTTGAGTATGGGAGCTATACAGAGAGAACGTACTTCATTACTGAAATGCAACTGACTGTGTCTCTTGTACAAACTCATTATCTTGTACTTTTGAGATCTTTAAGTTCCTCAATTATGAAATAAAAAAAAAACACTCTGAAATAATAACAGTACAGATTAATTTTACTTATTTTTATTATCGCTTTGGCACATACCACATCCTCTAACAGTGCCTAAACTCCTCCACTCTTCAGGTCACTGCTGATCGCCAAGTTGCTGACTAACAAAGACGTTACTGTTTCAGTCATAGTTTTCGTAGGTAATTCTGTGCGCGTTTCCCCTAATAAACGGAATCACAAAAATAAATTTGCACGATGATGCAATGTAGTACTTTAAACTTGGAATCTACTACAGAGGGGCAGACTGGATACATCTCTGCATGAAGTCAGAATCGCTGCTGGGAACCTGTGCAGTGCCAATGACGCTCGTAAAACATTGAGTTCACTTACTCTCAGTGTTTAGAAGTTGTCGTTTTTCCATGCCAGCCTTGGCTGCTTATTCATCTGGATTCTAGCTGACGTCTGTCCAGTCAGTTCAGCAGTGCACACGCAGGTGAGGTATAGCGACCTCGGCGCTGCAGCGGACTGGTGTCTAATGTGAAGTAGTCCTGGGCTGGCTGCTGGAGTATCCTTGGCACCACTCCAAATTCTATGATGACCCTTTATGACACATCTGCGATATACCTTGTGTCGGTAGTTGTGTAATTGGTTGATCATCTGCATACCACCAGATAGGTTTCAGCACCTGGAGGTGCCTGAGTATTGAACAGGAATGTGGATCCCAAGAGACCCTGTTGCTGGCTTCTTCATTGAAGTTCAGTTCTGACAGCACTCTGCAATGTGGTGTTGTTGGAAGACAGTCAGTTTCCCCATCAGTAGGCAGCGAGGAGCATGAAGTTCATCAAGTGAAAGCCATCATCTCAAGTATATATGCGGCTAGTTCATGGACTGTGCTGGAGCATCTAGGACTCAGATTCATTACAGTACCGTAATTTCAAGGCATACCCAGGAGCATATATAGACACAGACCACAATGTAGTAGTGATGGAGAGTAGGCTGGAGTTTAAGACATTAGTCAGGAAGAATCAATCAGCAAAGAAGTGATATACAGAAGTACTAAGGAATGATGAGATACACTTGGAGTTCTCTAGGGCTGTAGGTACAGCAATAAGGAATAGCTTAATAGGCAGTACAGTTGAAGAGGAATGGACAACACTAAAAAGGGTAATTACAGAAGTTGGAAAGAAAAACATAGATACAAAGAATGTAACTGTGAAGAAACCATGGGTAAAACAAGAAATGCTTCAGTTGACCGATGAAAGAAGGAAGTACAAAAATGTTCTGGGAAATTCAGGAATACAGGAATACAAGTCACTGGGGAGTAAAATAAATAGGAAGTACAGGGGAGCTGAGACGAAATAGCTGCATGAAAAATCTGAAGAAATCGGAAAAGAAACAATTGTCGTAACGACTGACTCAGCATACAGGAAAATCAAAACAACCTTTGGTGACGTTAAAAGCAAGGGTAGTAACACAGCGTGCAGCTGGAATTCCTCTGTTAAATGCAGAGGAGAGAGCGCATAGATGGAAAGAGTACATTGAAAGCCTTTATGAGGGGGAAGATTTGTCTGATGTCATAGAAGGAACAGGAATCGATTTAGAAGAGATAGCAGATGCTGTATTAGTTCAGAATTTAAGAGAGCTTTTGAGGGCTTAAGCACAAATAAGGCAGAAGGGATAGATAACATTCCATCAGAATTTCTAAAATCATTGGGGGAAGTGGCAACAAAACGCCTACTCACGTTGGTGTGTAGAACATGAGACTGGCGACATACCATCTGGTTTTCGGAAAAAGTCATTCACACAATTCCGAATACTGCAAGAACTGACAAGTGCGAGAATTATAGCACAATCAGCTTAACAGCTCATGCATCCAAGTTTCTGACAAGAATAATATACAGAAGACTGGAAAAGAAAATTGAAGGTGTGTTAGATGATGATCAGTTTGGCTTTAGGAAAGGTAAAGGCAACAAAGAGGCACTTCTGATGTTGCGGTTGATAATGGAAGCAAGAAGGGGAAAAAAAGACATTCAAAGGATCTGTCAACCTGGAAAATGTGTTTGACAATGTCACAAGGTGGAAGATGCGCAAAATTCTGAGGAAAATAGGGATAACCCATGGAAAGTTGGGTAATATACAACATGTATAAGAGGTTCGACTATACAAAATGGTGCAAGATGTTCGAAATCTGGGAAAAGGGGGGTAAGCTGTAGGAAGAGACGGGTAATACACAATTTGTACAAGAGCCAAGAAGGAATAATAAGAGTGGACGACCAAGAACGAAGTGCTCGGATTAAACAGGGTGTAACACGGCGAGGTAATCTTTCGCCCTACTGTTGAATCTGTACATCGAAGAAGCAGTGATGGAAATTAAAAAAAGGTTCAAGGGTGGAATTAAAATTAAAGGCGAAAGAATGTCAATGATACGATTCGCTGATGACATTGCTATCCTGAGTGAAAGTGAAGAAGAATTACATGATCTGTTGAATGTAATGAACAACCTAACTAGTACAGAATACGGATTGAGAGAAACTCGAAGAAAGACGAAAGTAATGAGAAGTAGCAGAAATGAGAACAGTGAGAAACTTAACATTAGTTTTGATGGTCATGAAGTAGATGAAATTAAGGAATTCTGCTACTTAGGCAGCAAAACAACCAATGACGGACGGAGCAAGGAGGACATAAAAAGCAGACTAGCACTGGCAAAAAGGGCATTCCTGGCCAAGAGAAGTCTACAAGTATCAAACATAGGCTTGAATTTACGGAAGAAATTTCTGAAAATGTGTCTGGAGTACAGCATTGCATGGTAGTGAAACATGGACTGTGGGGAAAATCGGATATGACTCTTGTTAAGACACCAGGCAATGACTTCTATGGAATTAGAATGAGCTGTACTGGACAAAAATTGTAGAGGAAGACAGAGATTGGAATGCATCCAGAAAATAATTGAGACATAGGCTGCAAGTGCTACTATGAGATGAAGAGGTTGGCACAGGAGAGAAATTCGTGGTGGGCCGCATCAAACCAGTCAGAAGACTGATGACTCAAAAATCGTAATCATGGAATCGAGTGCTATTACTGTGAGTGCCATCGATCCCAATGGTCAGCTCCTGACGAGAGCTGGGGAACTGAGGTATTTGAAGGGAGCTCGGTTCTTAATGACCACATGTGTCATCCTTATTCTGCTATATTCACTAAACAAGCTGTTATCTGCTGTGTCGCTTCCTTGCTATGTGCTCTTGTGAAAGTGTGAGTTTCTGGCACCATTTCATTGCTTGGTTCGCTTCCTTTGGTTTTCTGTCGCAGTCTTTCTGCTGAAAGCGTATCCTCACTCAGCAGTGTCTCGATGTGTCGACTACCTGATCCACTTAAGATAAGTTGACTCGCTTCATGCTTCCACCTTTCTGGCGTGATATGAGTTTGCTTCCGGCAGTACGATGAGTTTTAATAAAATTTTGTATTTGCTACTCCTTACTGTTCTGTGCTGTTAACAGTACTGCCCAGCGAATTCTTCAGACAATTTATCCAGGGTGCAGTTGTTCGTGACCGCTCCGTACGTAACTCCAACGACGACTTTCAGCTGCACACTGAACTGAGTGCTCGACCGGCAGCACATGGGCGTTGTTGACAAAAAGAAGACTGTGTCCGTGCCAGAGAAAACTCGCCAGCGAAGAGTAAGGAAGACATCGTCGCTACGTCATAACAAGGTCTTCCTGCATTTCGTTGCAGTGTTTTTGCGTTGCAACCTCACTACTAACAACTTTCTTACTGTAACTCTTCAGGCTTTCCCGGCGATCTAATGACATCTTGGGTTGTCGGGTGTTCTGCCGGATATCAGCGTCGTACTTGCACGATATTTCGGTCACGTAGCTCGAGACCTTCATCAGGTGCGACCTGAGACTGTCGCACCTGATGAAGGTCTCGAGCTACGTGACCGAAATATCGTGCAAGTACGACGCTGATATCCGGCAGAACACCCGACAACCCAAGATGTCATTAACTTTCTTACTGTCCGTGAACAGCGCGACGGGACTTCCGATGCTCAAGTTAAGCGGCATTTCATTCTCTTGTAGCTATAACGAATTTACAGTTCGTTTTTACTTCGATTGACGTGTGCGTAAGGTTGCCATACGGGACCTGGGACCTCGTCGGGACACTCTGAATGGGGGTGTAGAAATAAAGTAAAAAAAATAATACTACTTTTTATTTAGAACACAGTTACATAGAACTTCTTACTGCAGAAATAGTTGGTACACCATATTTTTCAGAAGAATTCACCTTTTTCAGTAAGTTTTGGTATCTATAAAGCTCCATGCAAGTCAGCCTGTAGCTAACTGGCACTGTAAGATTGATTCCACAGTTCCTGGCAGCAGTCGATTTCTTTCGTCATCCACTGGCCCACATCAGCGAAAATACTCTTTCCACAGTGGCGCTGTGTGCAGGAATAGAAAACAAATGCTCGCATAATTTTAGCAGTTGGCATTTGCATTCAGGATTTTCGGTTTCCAAAGAAAGTAATTCCACCTTTCTTCCACGGAGTGTTTAGACTTCCATTCTTTCAAGTCAAAGTTAGTTTCCAAAAAGCTCTTCAGATACACTACTGGCCATTAAAATTGCTACACCAAGAAGAAATGCAGATGATAAACGGGTATTCATTGGACAAATATATTATACTAGAACTGACATGTGATTATATTTTCACGCAATTTGGGTGCATAGATCCTAAGAAATCAGAACCCAGAACAACTACTTCTGGCCGTAATAACGGCCTTGTTACGCCTGGGCATTGAGTTAAACAGAGCTTGGATGGCGTGTACAGGTACAGCTGCCCATGAAGCTTCAACACGATACCACAGTTCATCAAGAGGAGTCAGTTGCTCAGCCACCATTGATCAGACGTTTTCAATTGGTGAGAGATCTGGAGAATGTGCTGGCCAGGGCAGCAGTCGAACATTTTCTGTATCCAGAAAGGCCCGTACAGGACCTGCAACATGCGGTCGCTCATTATCCTGCTGAAATGTAGCGTTTCGCAGGGATCGAATGAAGGGTAGAGCCACGGGTCGTAGCACATCTGAATTGTAACGCCCACTGTTCAAAGTGCCGTCAATGCGGACAAGAGGTGACAGAGACGTGTAACCAATGGCACCCCATACCATCACGCCGGGTGATACGCCAGTATGGCGATGACGAATACACGCTTCCAATGTGCGTTCACCGCGATGTCGCCAAACACGGATGGTACCATCATGATGCTGTAAACAGAACCTGGATTCATTCGAAAAAATGACGTTTTGCCATTCGTGCACCCAGGTTCGTCGTTCAGTACACCATCGCAGGCGTTCCTGCCTGTGATGCAGCGTCAAGGTAACCGCAGCCATGGTCTCCGAGCTGATAGTCCATGCTGCTACAAACGTCGTCGACCTGTTCGTGCAGATGGTTGTTGTCTTGCAAACGTCCCCATATCGAGACGTGGCTGCACGATCCGTTACAGCCATGCGGATAAGATGCCTGTGATCTCGACTGCTAGTGATACGAGGCCGTTGGGATCCAGCACGGCGTTCCGTATTACCCTCCTGAACCCACCGATTCCATATTCTGCTAACAGTCATTGAATCTCGACCAACGCGAGTAGCAATGTCGCGATACGATAAACCGCAATCGCTATAGGCTTCAATCCGACCTTTATCAAAATCGGAAACGTGATAGTACGCATTTCTCCTCCTTACACGAGTCATCACAACAACGTTTCACCTGGCAACGCCGATCAACTGCTGTTTGTGTATGAGAAATCGGTTGGAAACTTTTCTCATGTCAGCACGTTGTATGTTTCGCCACCGGCGCCAACCTTGTGTGAGTACTCTGAAAAGCGAATCATTTGCATATCACAGCATCATCTTCCTGTCGGTTAAATTTCGCGTCTGTAGCACGTCATCTTCGTGGTGTAGTAATTTTAATGGCCAGTAGTGTACATATATTCCTGAAGACAATTGTCGCGTGAAATCTTCACACTATTTTTAGTTCGGTATACAAGTGTTTTCAATCATCGGCCAGTATGGGGTTTCAAATAGCCTCATCTAGTCAAATACTCGATATTTATTAAAAGAAATACCTCATTTCTGTAAGTAACCAAATGCTGTGGTATAGACAACCATTGTCTCTACCTCAGATTTCGACATCAAATTAATTATTTCTTCGTTAGGATTCTCATTCTTGAATTTGTGCAGATTCATTCTGGTTTGCATGCCAGTAAAATTGGCACAATTCATTCAAACATCTTTGTGCGTCCATTAATATATTTTTTATTTCAATTATCTACACTGTATTCTTCTCCGCGCTTTATTTTTTCAGACGGAGCCGAGTTTGACTGAAGAAACATTGAAGTAAATTTCAATGAAAAAATTTGAAATTATTTTAGGTGGTCTGTCTTCGGCGTCAAACTTTTTTAATGGAGTCCAAAGCTTAAGAATTCTCTTAACTGCGGGCGTTAACGACAGCCATCTTGTTTTTGAGTGAGACAGAAGAGTCTAATGGTTGATATCAACGTATAAGCAGAACTCTTTCAGATTCTGTCCTTACCGTAAATAGTAAAATATTTTCGTGCTGATTATTTCAATGTTGACAGTAGCGGTTCATATTTGTGGAGAATATGGGCAGGGCATGCAATTCCTTACACATTTTTTCCAAATTCTTTTCAGTTTGGTGAAACACATTCCGCTGGCCTTGTCGCTGGAGCCCTCCGAAGTTGGTACTAGTATTGCCTTCACAAAAAAAGATTAATTTTTCTAATGGTATGTGCAGTGTCTAGACAAACCTTTGGACTCGGTCAGTTTCAGTGAAGTATTCAACTACTAAAAGAAACATCTTTTCAGTCTTGTGGTTCGATGCGTCGGTGCGTATGCCGTAAATTGAAATTTCTTGCCATTGTTTTATACATTCGGACATGGAGTGTGGTGCGAGAATATTGTTGACACTTGATGTAGCCCTGGTCCTGGCTGTAGACTACTTTGCGACGACTTTGAGTCAGGATACGTTGCCGGCATTCAGTTTTACCATACAATCAAGAGAATTGAAGGATTGATGATGCTTCACAACTTCATAAGCTGTTGTTAGTTCTGCAGCAGCAACGAGAAATTTTTCCTGGGTATCTTCTTTGATCATGAATGTAGGAATAGGCATGATGTCGACACTACCGCGAATCTATTTGCATGATTCTTTGTAGAAATGTGATGCCTCACATCTGCCACACCTCCTTTAGTTGCTGAGATGAAACGGCTACAAATCTCACACAACGCTTCCTGAACCGCACGTCCTTTCTTGACGAAAGACCGCTCTCTTTTGTGTAATCATTTCAATAGTAACACTTTCTCTTTCCATACCTAGGCATTTTCGTAAGCTATGATAAGTTTATTAGACGTGAAAAAGTAGACAGTAACACTTTTGTCATAGAAGTACACATCACTGTACACTTCACGCCCTTCGTACCAGCAGTAAACACTTCTCAAA
Source organism: Schistocerca cancellata (assembly GCF_023864275.1). NCBI lineage: Eukaryota > Metazoa > Arthropoda > Insecta > Orthoptera > Acrididae > Schistocerca > Schistocerca cancellata. The sequence continues at coordinate 908,734,697 of NC_064627.1, read as the reverse complement.
CATTACTAACTTGCTTTCGTTGATCGTATTACGTTTAGAAAGAATTGTCTTATCAGATCGCCATTCAAATAGGAACTGCTAGATTCTTCCGCGTGGCGCAGCTTAACTAGCTCCAGCCCGTACTACTGGAGAAGTATGGTATTTTCTCGAATGATTGCGCTAGATCTAGAAGATGCTTGCATCGTCGATACAGGATACGCAACGTGCCGGCCATCTGTGAGACGACCTTGTCAACATAAGCTTGTTGATATAAATAAAATTAACTGAGGCCGCATTTACATGTTGCGCTAACGGATGGTGTAACTTCAGTACTTGAGCCAAGCTCATAACAGTATATTGCAAAATCGAGACAAAATTGGGTCTTGCAGGTGCCGGTACAAGAAAATTAACGCTGACCGTCCCGATATATCGGAACGGGTGGCAACTATTCTACGTGTGCGATATTCTGTGAGCTTAACTTTGATTGTAAAGAATTGGGAATTCGCCAGTCCCGCGGTATTAAAAACCAGGTCGCGCAAAATATGGTGACCGATGCGCAGTGACCAGTTTTCGTCCACAGCGCTGTAGTCCAGTAATGGGATACTTTTTGCTTCCAAAAAACAAAGTGGAAAATTTTATTTTTTTATCTTGGGTATATGGCCGAGGGTACGTTGAATCCAAGTTTTCGAATTCGAAACCGTCGGAACAACTTTTGTGGCCAGAAAACCAATAAATTTTGAAACTTTCCTCAGGTTTTCGCCTGCTTCCTACTGAAAATTTTACTATTACCAAAATGAAGGAGCGCTAAATTTGCGTTGAATGATATAGTTAAATGTCAAAATCGGTGCAGCCGTTTGGCCTCAGTCAGCTGTCGAAGTTAGTTTATTTTTACCAACTTGGCGAAAAATGTCGGCTCCAAAGCCTGTAATTGATAAACAGCTACTCCAAATGAATAAGTCAAGTTATCAAAGCTGTAGAGCATGAAATTTCATGTTACAAAAGTATCTAAGTTTTTCAGTTTTAGGCACTATTAAGCGTTCATACACTTGAAAGTCAAAGAAATTTCATTTTGTTGTTTTTTTAATAAGTCAAAGTTATTCAGTGAAATGAAATTTCCAGTGGGAAGACTGCTCTCTGTTGAGCACATATGTGTTTTCTCTGTATATTTTTTTAATTTTCTGCATTTATGTGTACTTTTATTCATTTATATTTTTATTAATTTTTATCCAGACCTTAATTGGTGAGAGTGGGTTGCTAAAATGAAAACCAAGTACATAGTAATGGCTAATGTGTATTTACGTACAAGTAATATAAAACATTTGTACAAATGAACAAATAAAAGGGCATGATAATATTAAGAAAAGACAATTTTAATATCAGTAAGACGTAATATGACAATACCACGTGAACCAGCGTATGAGCTCTTAGGCCCGTTTCACATTGGGACACGTGACGTTCACCGACAAAGATACATTCGTTGGAACTGGAGCTTTCACCCCGGACACTACACTGCCTCACTGAGCCACTGTGACGCAGCAGGGACTCACCGTCGCAACATGTGACGGACAAGATCACTGTGTTCACGGAAGTCGCCACCGGACATGCATTAGTTTGAATTGGAGTGTTCGCACTGGGACACAGATCACAGACCAGCGCTGCAGATTTGCTAACACACGGCAGTCATTTTTGAGACAATGGCGCGAAATATTTATTCTACATTATGCTGTACACATTGTAGCCATGAGTTCAGATTTGATTAACACGGAATACTTTATGAGTGAAGTAGAAAGTCGTCCTGCTACATGGGATGTCAAAAGCGATGACTATAGCAACAAAGTGGTGAAAACGAATGCTTGGCAAGAAATTATAACGAAGTTTGTACCTGATTTCAATGAGAAGAGCTTGGATAAGAAAACAGAATTGGTAAGTTGTATGTTCTTTTTTCAAATTTAATACCTTACTTTTCGGGCCGTAAAAGAGTAGCGAAATTTAGTTGCTTCGTCTGTAAAGGCTAGAAGGGTAGTAACCTTCAAGCATATTTGCTCCCTCGCCCCTTTTCGTTTGTGTTTACCAGCATGAAGTGTACCTTTACGCAATATTAATGCGATAAGAAGGGACAAAATGGATGAGCGTGGAAACCATGAACTCACCCCTACAGGGCGAATGAAGAAGAAACTAAAAAAATACTTACATTTCAAAATTTTCATAACAAAATTAAGTGTGCGCCTTATCGCCGTCTTAATGCGCTCCGCCTTATGGTCCGAAAAATAGTTAAAATAGTATTGCCATTCCTGTGATTTCTTCTTTCACTTCTCTTAGCAGTACATCAAATGAAGTTATCGACATTCGAAAATACTGAAAAAGCTTCTTCTCGTCTTGTCTCAGATTGACATAAAGAGTATAAAACAATATTTTCTCCAGCAGAACTAGTAGCGGTGAATGTAAGTGTAATGAACGTTTTGTCCTCATTCTCCTCCTCCTCCTCCTGCTTAGAAGTACTAACAACAGTTCCTCCTCGATCGAGTCCATTTCACTAACTAATCAGTTGGCAATACCTGCGGTGTCGGACACCGCTGATTCAGGAGTTTTCATCACAATTACTGGTGACCGTCACCAGTGTCCCAGAGCGAAACGGGCCTTACTGCTCCAGTGGACCCATGCCCACTCAAAACTTTATCGAGACTGTTTTCAGCAAATATTGTGGACAGGAAGTCTCTAAAGTCATTTCCTGCCATTACTATATCGATGCACCCAAAGGAGGACTTCAGAAGGTGAACCCACATGTTCTAATAACTGCCTTCGCTTCTTACAATATCCATCGCCTTCACACAAAGGGGCTGATCGAAAGTGACAAACCACCACCTTTGACCATGTTTTGTGCATTTTTTTCAATGCTGTTTGAAGAGATGTACCTATTGTGTCGTACAAAGTTGGAGGATAATTTTAGAATGGGAAGCACTTTATTTTTGAACGAACCGACTGTCGATGATTGGTGGCATCTTCCATGAATCCATTCCACTCTGGAACGTCAGTGAATTTCTTCCACTTTCCATAAAGCCACAGATCTCATATCCAGAGAGCGATATCTTTAAGCACTCAGGGTCGTCGAAATTGGGGTTGCTTATAACAACACTGTTTAAGCCAACACCATTTGCTTTGTGACAGGTGACTAGCTGAGGTCCACCAACTGCAAAGATTCAGAAGCTGAACGTCTTCTTTCCCGATCAGTGTTCTTGTCAGACTCCATAGTTGTGTAGGGAGTGACTGCCATGATTCCTCCCATGCAATGGAAAGTATTCAACTCGCCAGTCGTGCAGATGTTAAAATCGGCATTATCAAAGAACAAATTGAATGAATTCTTCACTGCTTATGTTAGTATGCTCAGGTCATGCAGTCGGGGGCATATGGAGCTGCGAATGTAATTGGACTAAGAGCGTGAACGATAAGTCTTGATCAGCCGTCCGGTGTGGCCGTGCGGTTCTAGGCGCTTCAGTCTGGAATCGCGTGACCGCTACGGTCGCAGGTTCGAATCCTGCCTCGGGCATGGATGTGTGTTATGTCTTTAGGTTAGTTAGGTTTAAGTAGTTCTAAGTTCTAGGGGACTTATGACCACAGCAGTTGAGTCCCATAGTGCTCAGAGCCATTTGAACCAAGTTCCTCGTTCGTTTTTCAAACGCAACGTCTCAATGAAATGGAGCAATGATTCAGGGATCACAGATTGGACGTCAGATGAAAATTATCGTGTGTGTGTGTGTGGGGGGGGGGGGGGGGGGTTATTGCAATGTATCATAGAGCTGTGTACAGATGTCCTCACGCAGTATATCTGCAGGAGCGCGGCCAATTCTCAGACGCTCGTCTCGTGGATGTGATGGCTTGCTGTGGTAGGAACTATCAGACAGTATTTTACAGCCTGCACTTTTGAAACACACTACTGGGTTCTTTTTATGTCTTCAGCAATCATTATTTCTTCATCATACTTCGAAAGAGACGGGTTTTTATGGCCCTTACATCCGCCTCCCAGCCATTCGACAGTTATCTCTAATTCAAGTTTCATCACTTTATAAACTATTTCACTTTGCATGGGGAAGTCTGCTACGTATCTCACAGCTAGCATCAATTTCCTCACCACAGTAAAAGTAGTGTTTATTAAAATCAAATACCTTTTTTGATGATCCAAGATTTGACATTGATAGTGTTTGTCAAAGACGATCTAATTAGTTTTGGATTATTGTACTTCTTCTGACCAGCACCGTGCACTTCAACTTCAGCCAGACCAGTTAAAAACTTACGATGCGCTGCTAATTTGCTATCCTTATTGTATTGTAGTAGTAGTGTCTCCATTCATTTATGTTTCACTTGAACCTCATCACCATCTGCCAAATTGCCGTCACATATAAAGCACACCACCGTAGGATATGGAGCACTCTTTTTAAATCCACTGGCCGCACAACAAAAGTAAACTCAAACGAGGAAAGGACAACTTTGTAAGACACAAGGAATTTTGAACGCATCTGTCGCACAACAAAGTTTAACTGGGCTTGGCTAGCAAAGGAAACAATAAAAAAGAACGTGTGGCAACCTCGGCTGTTTACAAGTAGATCGAGGGAGATCTATAGATACTCTACACCCGCAGGTGGTACAGATTTGTGTCTTCCTGCTGGAAAATTCATTTCATTGAATTACTTTGACTTAGAGAAAAAAACTTAACGGAATTATTTTGACTTTCAAATGTGTGAACGCTTAATGGTGCCTAAAACTGAAAAATTGGATGCTTTTTTTTTAACATAAAATTTCATGCCGTACAACTTTGATAACTCGACATATTTCATTTGGAGCAGCTGTTCTTGAGTTACGGAGTTAGAGCCAACTTTTTAGCCAAGTTGGTAAAAATGAACGAACTCTGATAACTGACTGACGCCAAACGACTGCACCGATTTTGAAATTTAAGTAAGTCAGTCAACGCAAAATTTAATGCTGCTTCATTTTGGTAATAGTAAAATTTTCAATAGGACGCATAGTTTCTCAATATAGGCGAAAACCAGAAAAAAGTGCCAACATTTCTTGGTTTTTGGCCGCGAAATATTGTCATGAGGGTTTTGGAGGTCGAAAACTTGGATTCAAAATACTCTAAGCTATATGCACAAGACCAAAAATTTAATCTTCTACCTCATTTTTTGCAAGCAAAAGGCCTTTTTTGTGACGCCATTACTGGACCACTGGGCAAGTTCATTCGTTTGTTCGGAAGGGGAGGCCGACAAGCGTTCCTCACTTAATAAACCACCGCTACAGAATTCTCTCGCAATTACGTCTGCGCAACATGGTAGTGAGGTGAGACTGCGTATATGTAGGGTGATCAGAAAGTCAGTATAAATTTGAAAACTGAATAAACCACGGAATAATGTAGATAGAGAGGTAAAAATTGACACACATGCTTGGAATGACATGGGGTTTTATTAGAACGAAAAAAAAAGAAAGTTCACAAGATGTTCGACAGATGGCGCGTGAAAGATCTCTTGGCGCGCGTCGTTTGGTGGTGATCGTGTGCTCAGCCGCCACTTTCGTCATGCTTGGCCTCCCAGATCCCCAGACCTCATTCCGTGCTTTGGGGTTACCTGAAGTAGCAAGTGCATCGTGATCGACCGACATCTCTAGGGATGCTGAAAGACAACATCCGACGCCAATGCCTCACCATAACTCCGGACATGCTTTACAGTGCTGTTCACAACATTATTCCTCGACTTCAGGTATTGTTGAGGAATGATGCTGGACATTGAGTATTTCCTGTAAAGAACATCATCTTTGCTTTGTCTTCCTTTGTTATGCTAATTATTGCTATTCTGATCAGATGAAGCGCCATCTGTCGGACATTTTTTGAACTTTTGTATATATATATATATATTTTTTTTTTGTTCTACCGAAACCCCATGTCATTCCAAGCCTGTGTGTCAATTTGTACCTCTCTATCTACATTATTCCGTGATTTATTCAGTTTTCAAATTTATTCTGACTTTTTGATCACATGGTATATGTTTGCTTTACTTGTAGCTTTGTCAGTTTCATTATGATGTGCCTATCGTTCCGTTAATTGTCATAGTTATGGTGATATTTACGTGGAATTAAGAAATTCGAAAATGTTTGCAATGAAAAATAGGGGGCACTATGATTTTGCGTTTGTTGCGTATTATATAACATGTTACTGCAAACGAAATTTAGCTAACATATTGAATTTTTCTTTAGACTTGGTTAGACGTCTCTGTCACCAATCTCGAAAAAAAAAAAAAAAAAAAAAAAAAAACATGACGTAGCGCACTCATTTGCGATCGCACAGCGCCAGCGATAAAGCCAGAGTGAAATATCCACAACATTCCTCATATTTCATAAACGGTGCGAGATATCGAAATGAGATTTTGGCAAATGATAGCACATTTTGCTGTATGACTATTATGCA